>NC_069499.1:1575016794-1575021794 GCF_027579735.1 Bombina bombina
GATACCGGCGGCACAGGGAAGATTATATGTGACTTTGCATTAACAATGTCAAATATATAGATACCTAATTGTACCTTGTAATGGATGACCAAATGAAGGTGCATGTGAGGGAATTTAAAGGGCCACTGTAAGTAAATATTTTCTATGCCTGTTACTAACTAACTACCCCAAATACGCCTTTTTATCAATAGCATTTCATTAACATATCTCTACCGTATATCAGAAATCTTGTCTGCAAATTTAATTGTTTTCCAAACCCACTCCGTGGGTATCCTTTGCTCTGTACCAATCCATTTACAATACCTAGGTTTCAAAATGGCGCTTTAAACACAAAGTTATTGGTTTAAGTATTTTGAACATGCAGTGCTGAAAATAGTGGGTAGGATAACGTGACATCATCGGTGAATAAAAGATATATAACTTTTAGAACGTTATGAAACTTTGTTTTGGAGAAAATATAGGTCAGTAGGTTTTAATTAATGTTTATTAACTTTAATATGTTAGTTGTTTAGCTTAAAAATTATAACAGAAAGTTATCCTTTAAGCTCACAAGCTCACAAATATTTCTTTATCTATGTACTTAATTTTACGCAATTTTTTTATCGCACACTTCAATGTAGTTATGATACAACACATAACCTCACGTTCACATTGCACGGAAGCATTGCACTCACAAGAGTGTACTTCCATAGGCAGCGAAGGGGGTAAGTCACACAGCGATGGGCAGCCAATATAAATATGTATATATGAATATATACATATTAATTTGTGTCTTGATATGTGTATATACACAAATTAACATATAAATATATGCAGTGCTTGAAATTTCCAGTAGTCCCGGACGACTTAGAAATTTGACTTTTTTTCTATCTTTAAGATTGGGTGGACTGGTAATTTTTCCTCTGGGCTAGTAGCTTTTAACCAATGACTAGTTACCCACTTACCCATAGTGATATTGTTCTACCCCTGTATATTTGTATATAAGCATATATATTAACAGGGAACACACAGTTCCATAGACCGCTATGTAAAGGCACTTTTCGGTGCCTTTTTTTTCTAACACTCCACAGCCGCCATTTTTAAGCCCTAGAAACTGCTCCGTGCAGTATATATATATTTTTTTTTATAAAAGATTCTTTATTATGGGGCCAATTGGGGCACGTTTAGAAAATTAACTAGAGGTCTGATCTCTGGTTAATTTTCTGAGTGCTAATTGCTACCGCAAGCTCCCTCACTTGGCTGGTTATTTATTGCGTGCTTGCAAATGGGCAAATTTGTCCATTTGCGTGTGCGCAATAAATTAGCGCTCCACTCGTTATCTAGCCCTATGTGACCATGTGTGTCACTTTGTACCAAGCGTACTGCTGGAGAAAGTTCAGAGTCATAATGACTAATCACGTCTAACTTCCTGTCTACAAATCTGTGCAACTGTAATAAAAATTCATCTAAACAGATTCAGGTAGAGCAGTGGTTTATCTGAAGTGATAATCTTAGCTCTCACACACTAACTATCGGCTAGATTACAAGTTGTGCAGGAAGGGGAAAAAGCAGCGTTAACAGGTCCTTACGCTGCTTTTTACGCCTGCTGGTATTACGAGTCTTGCAGGTATAGGTGCACCACACACTTGTTTGGCCTTACCGCAAACCGACTTATGTAAAGTTCGTAAACCCTTTTTTCTATGGGACTTCCATAGCGCTGGTATTACGAGTTTGTCCTGGGAAGCCAAAAAGTGAGTGGTACACCCTATCCGTCAAGATTCGTACCGCATTTTAAAGTCAGCAGTTATTAGTTTTACACTACAACTCTGTAGCATAAAACTCATAACTAAAGTGCTTAAAAGTACACTAACACCCATAAACTACCTATTAACCCCTAAACCGAGGCCCTCCCGCATCGCAAATACTATAATAAAATTTTAACCCCTAATCTGCCGCTCCAGACATCGCCGCTACTAGAATAAACATATTAACCCCTAAACCTGAACTTCAATCCTATTGGCTGATCAAATCAGCCAATAGGATTGAGCTTGCATTCTATTGTCTGATTGGAACAGCCAATAGAATGCCAGCTCAATCCTATTGGCTGATTGCATCAGCCAATAGGATTTTTTCTACCTTAATTCCAATTGGCTGATAGAATTCTATCAGCCAATCGTAATTTAAGGGACGCCATCTTGGATAACGTCACTTAAAGAGATATTCATTCCGAAAGAAGCCGTCGTTTGAAGAGGATGCTCCGCGCCGGATGTCTTGAAGGTGGAGCCGCTCCACGTCGGAAGGATGAAGATAGAAGATGCCGTCTGGATGAAGACTTCTGCCCGTCTGGAGGACCACTTCTGCCGACTTTGTTGAGGATATCTTGCCGCTTGGATGAAGACTTCTCCCAGTAAGTGGATCTTCGGGGGTTAGTGTTAGGATTTTTTAAGGGTGTATTGGGTGGGTTTATTTTTTAGGTTAGGGCAGCAATATAGCTAAATGCCCTTTTAAGGGCAATGCCCATCCAAATGCCATTTTCAGGGCAATGGGGAGCTTAGGTTTTTTTAGTTAGGTTTTTATGTGGGGGGTTGGTTGTGTGGGTGGTGGGTTTTACTGTTGGGGGTGTTTGTAATTTTTTTTACAGGTAAAAGAGCCGATTTCTTTGGGATAATGTCCCGCAAAATGCCCTTTTAAGTTTAGGCTAGGGTTTTTTTTATTTTGGGTTTTTTTTATTTTATTTTGATAGGGCTTAGATTAGGTGTAATTAGTTTAAAGATCTGTAATTTGTTTTTTATTTTCTGTAATTTAGTGGGGGGGGGGGTTTTGTGATTTTTTTAAATTAATTGAATTGTATTTAATGTAGGTAATTTATTTTATTGTAGTGAAGTGTTAGGTGTAACAGACATGTTACAATAAAAATAAAACACAGGTTTTATTTTACAGGTAAATTTGTATTTATTTTAGCTAGGTAGTTATTAAATAGTTAATAACTATTTAATAACTATTCTACCTAGTTAAAATAAATACAAACTTGCCTGTAAAATAAAAATAAACCCTAAGATAGCTACAATGTAAACTATTAGTTATATTGTAGCTAGCTTAGGGTTTATTTTATAGGTAAGTATTTAGTTTTAAATAGGAATAATTTAGTTAATAATAGTAATTTTTATTTTAGATTTATTTAAATTATCTTTAAATTAGGGGGTGTTAGGGTTAGACTTAGATTTAGGGGTAAATACATTTAATATAGTGGCGGCGACGTTGGGGCGGCAGATTAGGGGTTAATAAATGTAGGTAGGTTGCAGCGACATTGGGGCGGGAGATTAGGGGTTAATAAATATAATGTAGGTGTTGGCGATGTTGGGGGCAGCAGATTAGGGGTTAATAAGTATAATGTAGGTGGCGGCGATGTCCAAAGCGGCAGATTAGGGGTTAATAAGTATAATGCAGGTGTCGGCGATGTCGGGGGGCGGCAGATTAGGGGTTAATAAGTGTAAGATTAGGGGTGTTTCGACTCAGGGTTCATGTTAGGGTGTTAGGTGTAAACATAAAATGTGTTTCCCCATAGGAATCAATGGGGCTGCGTTACTGAGCTTTACGCTGTTTTTTGGCAGGCGTTAGACTTTCTCCGCCAGCTCTCCCCATTGATGTCTATGGGGAAATCGTGCACAAGCACGTACGACCAGCTCAGCGCTGACTTAAGCAGCTCTGGAATTGAAGTGCAGTGTGGAGCTCAAGTTTTGCTCTACGCTCACTTCTTGCCTGTTAACGCCGGGTTTGTAAAAACCCATAATACCAGCGCTGCAGGGAAGTGAGCGGTGACAAAAAACTGCACGTAGAACTGCACAGCTCATAACTCAAAACTCGTAATCTAGGCGTATATTTCTTTTTGTCATCAGAGAACGGCACTTTCTGGAATGATAAAGTCTCAGACATATTGGGCGACTTCCTCCATTTGTCAAACGGAGCCACAGAGTAAAGTTATTACCTGTGTTACCTGAACCTAGTGGTGAGATTACCTAAGAAATATTTGCCTAGATTACGAGTTTTGCATTAGCCTTAAAAAGCAGCATTGAGAGGTCCCAATGCTGCTTTTTATCTAAGCTCTAAGATGGTATTACAAGTTTGGCAGATAGAGGCTCACCGCTCACTTTTCTTCCGCGACTCGAGGCTACCGCAAATCCCCTTACGTCAATTGCGTATCCTATCTTTTTAATGGGATCTGCCTAACGCTGGCATTACGAGTCTTGGAAGAAGTGAGTGGTAGACCCTCTCCTGTCAAGACTCCTACCGCATATAAAAGTCAGTAGTTAAGAGTTTTATGGGCTAACGCCGGAACATAAAACTCTTAACTAAAGTGCTTAAAAGTACACTAACACCCATAAACTACCTATTAACCCCTAAACCTAAGTCTAACCCTAACACCCCCCTAACTTAAATATAATTTAAAAAAATCTAAATAAAATTACTATAATTAAATAAATTAATCCTATTTAAAAATAAATACTTACCTGTAAAATAAACCATAAGATAGCTACAATATAATTACATTGTAGCTATCTTATGATTTATTTTTATTTTACAGGCAACTTTGTATTTATTTTAACTAGGTACAATAGCTATTAAATAGTAATAACTATTTAATATCTACCTACCTGTAAAATAAATCCTAGCCTAAGTTACAAATACACCTATCACTACACTATCAATAAATTAATTAAATAAATTAACTACAATTATCTAAAATAAAATACAATTAAATAAACTAAACTATATTACAAAAACAAACACTAAATTACAAAAAATAAAAAAATATTACAAGTTTAATCTAATTACACCTAATCTAAGCCCCCTAATAAAATAAAAAAGCCCCGAAAATAATAAAATTCCCTATCCTAAACTAAATTACAAAGTAATCAGCTCTTTTACCAGCCCTTAAAAGGGCTTTTGCGGGGCATTGCCCCAAAGTAATCAGCTCTTTTACCTGTAAAAAAAAGAAATACAATACCCCCCCAACATTACAA
>NC_069499.1:1575026794-1575034294 GCF_027579735.1 Bombina bombina
TACAGGGTACTGGGTAAAAGTACACTTGCAGTAGTATAGGTTGTTGTGCAGGAATACGCTAGCAGTAATACAGGGTACTATGTAGGAGTACACTAGCAGTAGTATACAGTGTTGTGCAGGAGTACACTAGCAGGAGGATAAGTTGATTTGCAGGAGTACACTAGCAGGAGGATACATTGATTTGCAGGAGTACACTAGCAGGAGGATAAATTGATTTGCAGGAGTACACTAGCAGGAGGATACAGTGTTGTGCAGGAGTACACTAGCAGTAGTATACAGTGTTGTGCAGGAGTACACTAGCAGGAGTATAAGTTGATTTGCAGGAGTACACTAGCAGGAGGATACAGTGTTGTGCAGGAGTACACTAGCAGGAGTATAAGTTGATTTGCAGGAGTACACTAGCAGGAGGATACATTGATTTGCAGGAGTACACTAGCAGTAGTATACAGTGTTGTGCAGGAGTACACTAGCAGGAGTATAAGTTGATTTGCAGGAGTACACTAGCAGCACTACAGGGTGTGGTGCCAGGCACATTCCTGTGTGTCCCTGGAGCCTCCCCACCCTGCCTGTTTGCAGTTCTGTTGCATCAGGGGAGGGCTGTGCTATAGGAGGGGCTGTGTGACTGATATAACCAGCAGCTCGTGCCCAGCTGTGACAGTCATGCTGTCTGCTGCTCTTGCAGGCGTGCTGTCCGTACTGGCCTTCCTGCTCTTCCTCAATACATGGAAGAAGAAAAAGAATTTACCCCCAGGCCCTGCTCCTTGGCCTGTGATTGGCAACCTGCACCAGCTGAACAGACTGGCACCTTATGAGACTTTAACTGAGGTAAGAAATGAGACCAAAAGTGACACAGAAATCTGTGTCTGACCCTTTTATTATGTGAGAGGAACTCTCAGAGTCCTAATACAGAGTTGTTGTGCATAGCCCTAACACAGAGCTGTTGTGCGCAGCCCTAATACAGAGCTGTTGTGCACAGACCTAATACAGAGCTGTTGTGCACAGACCTAATACAGAGCTGTTGTACACAGACCTAATACAGAGTTGTGCACAGACCTAATACAGAGCTGTTGTGCACAGACCTAATACAGAGCTGTTGTGCACAGACCTAATACAGAGCTGTTGTGCACAGACCTAATACAGAGCTGTTGTACACAGACCTAATACAGAGTTGTGCACAGACCTAATACAGAGCTGTTGTGCACAGACCTAATACAGAGCTGTTGTGCACAGACCTAATACAGAGCTGTTGTGCACAGACCTAATACAGAGCTGTTGTGCACAGACCTAATACAGAGCTGTTGTGCACAGACCTAATACAGAGCTGTTGTGCACAGACCTAATACAGAGCTGTTGTGCGCAGACCTAATACAGAGCTGTTGTGCACAGACCTAATACAGAGCTGTTGTGCACAGACCTAATACAGAGCTGTTGTGCACAGACCTAATACAGAGCTGTTGTGCGCAGACCTAATACAGAGCTGTTGTGCACAGACCTAATACAGAGCTGTTGTGCACAGACCTAATACAGAGCTGTTGTGCACAGACCTAATACAGAGCTGTTGTGCACAGACCTAATACAGAGCTGTTGTGCGCAGACCTAATACAGAGCTGTTGTGCACAGACCTAATACAGAGCTGTTGTGCACAGACCTAATACAGAGCTGTTGTGCGCAGACCTAATACAGAGCTGTTGTGCGCAGACCTAATACAGAGCTGTTGTGCGCAGACCTAATACAGAGCTGTTGTGCACAGACCTAATACAGAGCTGTTGTGCACAGACCTAATACAGAGCTGTTGTGCACAGACCTAATACAGAGCTGTTGTGCACAGACCTAATACAGAGCTGTTGTGCACAGACCTAATACAGAGCTGTTGTGCACAGACATAATACAGAGTTGTGCACAGACCTAATACAGAGTTGTGCACAGACCGAATACAGAGCTGTTGTGCACAGACCTAATACAGAGCTGTTGTGCACAGACCTAATACAGAGCTGTTGTGCACAGACCTAATACAGAGCTGTTGTGCACAGACCTAATACAGAGTGTTGTGCACAGACCTAATACAGAGCTGTTGTGCACAGACCTAATACAGAGCTGTTGTGCGCAGACCTAATACAGAGCTGTTGTGCACAGACCTAATACAGAGCTGTTGTGCGCAGACCTAATACAGAGCTGTTGTGCGCAGACCTAATACAAAGCTGTTGTGCACAGACCTAATACAGAGCTGTTGTGCGCAGACCTAATACAGAGCTGTTGTGCACAGACCTAATACAGAGCTGTTGTGCGCAGACCTAATACAGAGCTGTTGTGCACAGACCTAATACAGAGCTGTTGTGCACAGCCCTAATACAGAGCTGTTGTGCACAGACCTAATACAGAGCTGTTGTGCACAGACCTAATACAGAGCTGTTGTGCACAGACCTAATACAGAGCTGTTGTGCGCAGACCTAATACAGAGCTGTTGTGCGCAGACCTAATACAGAGCTGTTGTGCACAGACCTAATACAGAGCTGTTGTGCACAGACCTAATACAGAGCTGTTGTGCGCAGACCTAATACAGAGCTGTTGTGCGCAGACCTAATACATAGCTGTTGTGCACAGACCTAATACAGAGCTGTTGTGCACAGACCTAATACAAAGCACTATAATGCACCATGTCGATAACATGAAGTTTCCTTTAACAGATTTGGCTTTTGTAGTAACTCAAGTTAAGTTTTATAGTATTTCATTTACAAAACAATCAGCTGTTATTCTCAGTGCTTCTTTTTTGTGATTTCTCTAATAAGCCGAGGCTTGATTACTGTATACTGCACCGTCTCTAGTAAAAGTTCTCTCTCCCTCCTCCCTATGTATTTTTCTGTATCTTGCTTGCTCTGTTTTCATTTCACACCTACCCCTATCCAGCTAACCAGCCCGCCCACCTTCCTGCTGTATTTAATGCTGCTCCCAGCACCATTGAAGTAAGTTCTCCCTCCTCCCTATGTATTTTTGTTGTAATTTACTGTATCTTGCTTGCTCTGTTTTCATTTCACACCTACCCCTATCCAGCTAACCAGCCCGCCCACTTTCCTGCTGTATTTAATGCTGCTCCCTGCGTGACCGCGCAGCGGACGAGCGCAGCAGGCACGCCAAAGGCAAGCCCGTCAGCGCCCGTCCATGCCCCGACCGCACCCAACGCCACGACCCTTGGTTCCAGAATCTGCCACCACTACGACGCCAGCACCCTCCACGCGCTCAACACCGGTAGATTGTCCGCCTGCACCACGCATCCCAGACCAACACCTTCTGACCTTTTACCTGCCGCAACTGCTCCTTCCCTCCCTCCGGACCACAACCCAACCAACTAACCCACCCAAAAACAGCCGCAATTACCTCAACTGCATCCTCCTCAACACCCGCTCCATCCACAAGCACGCCCTCGATATCTGGAACCTGCTAGACTCCACCTCCCCAGACGTTGCCTTCCTCACCGAGACCTGGCTAAACCCCACATCAGCGCCGGACATTGCCACGGCAATACCCGAAGGCTACAAGATCTGCCACAAAGACCGCAGCAACCGACCTGGAGGAGGCATCGCCATCATCCACAAACACCCATCCAAGTCGCAACCAGCTCCGACGACCACTCACAAGGCCTAGAACACCTACACTTAAAGATCCAGGTCAACCCCAACACCACCCTCCACGGCACCCTCATCTACAGACCTCCGGACCTCGTCCCGCCTTCTGCGACTCCATCACCGACCACATTGCACCCCATGCCCTCGCCTCAACAGACTACATCCTCCTCGGTGACCTCATCTTCCATCTTGATAACCCCAACGATCTCAACACCTCCACCCTCCTGGAAAACCTCGGAACCATCGGACTGAAACAACTCGTAAACTACCCAACCCATGCAGCCGACCACACCCTCGACCCAATCTTCTCCTCAGGCAACCACATCTCAATCAATAACATCACAAAACTCCTCTGGACTGACCACTGCATACACTTCTCCTTCAACAAACCCACCACCCACCTCCGACAGTACAACCCGCCCCGCAGAAACTGGAACAGCATCACCCAAGATCAACTACACCGCACCCTAAACAAATCCTCCCTCCTACCTCCACAGACACCAACTCCTCCGCCCGCAACCTCCACCTCTGGATTACAGACTGCTCCAACACCCTCGCCCCCCTCAAAAAACCGTCCAGTCGCAAAACCACCAACAAGGCCAGCTGGTTCACCCCAGGCCCTTCAGGACTCCAAACGCCACTGCAGATAATTGGAAAGAGCCTGGAGATCCAGCAAGACCCTTCTGGAATCAATCACCACCCACCACCACCTCCTAAAAACCGCCAAAAAAACTGCCATCCAAGACAGAATCAACTCTAACGCACACAACAGCAAGGAGTTGGTCTCAGTCATCAAGGAATTCTCTAAATCCAACAGCGACACCACCAACATCGCACCCGCCCAAGACCTCTGCAATACCCTCGCTGAACCCTCCTCCACCGCAAGATCCTCAACATCTATGACTGTTTCACACCTCATAACTCAACCTCCACTCCCCTACACCCAATGACACCCCTCCCAAATTTGCCCCCCTCACCACACACAGACTATCTGGAGCCCCTCACCACAGAGGACACCCTTAGAATCATGAAATCCATCCACTCTGGCGCACCCTCGGACCCATGCCCTCATCACATATTCAACAAAGCAAGCGACACCATCTCCCCTGAACTCTGCCCCAACTATCAACTGCACCTTCCCGGATGTCTGGAAGCACGCAGAACTGAAACCCCTGCTGAAGAAACCCTCGGCAGACCCCACAGACCCGAATAACTACCGCCCCATCTCTCTACTCCCCTTCCAGGCCAAAGTCATAGAGAAGTCCATCAACTTGCAACTTATCAACCACATTGAGGCCAACCACACCCTGGACCACTCCCAATCCGTCTTCAGAAGCAACCACAGCACTGAGACCGCCCTCCTCACCGCCACAGACGACATCCGTGCCATGCTCGACCAAGGAGAAACTGCTGCCCTCATCCTCCTAGACCTCTCAGCAGCCTTTGACACTGTCGACCACAACACCCTCCGCACCCGCCTACACGATGCCGGCATACGCAGCAAAGCCTGGAATGGATCACCTCCTTCCTCACGGGCAGGACCCAGAAAGTCACACTCCCTCCCTTCTCCTCCAAACCCACACCAGTCAACTGTGGTGTACCGCAAGGCTCTTCACTGAGCCCACCCTCTTCAACATTTACATGGCCCCTCTCGCAGCCATCGTCCGATGCCACAACCTCAACATCGTCTCCTATGCTGACGACACCCAGTTAATCATCTCACCCGAAATCCCACCGCCAAAAAGAACGTCCACAAAGGCCTGACAGCAGTCGCCGCCTGGATGAATGACAACCGGCTAAAAAACGGAACACAGACAAAACCGAAGTCCTCCTCCTCGGACCCAATAATCCGCATAGGATGACTCCTGGTGGCCCACAGCCCTTGGTCACCCTCCAACCCCAACCGACCACGCACAAAATCTAGGCTTCATCCTGGACTCATCACTCTCCATGAACCGACAAATCAATGCCATCACCTCAACATGTTTCCACATCCTCCACCTGCTACAAAAAATCTTCAAGTGGATCCCTACCAAAACCAGGAAAACAGTCACCCACGCCCTTGTCAGCAGCCGGTTGGACTATGGGAATGCACTCTACGCCGGCTCCACCATCAAACTCCAAAAGAGACTCCAACGTATCCAGAACCCCTCAGCCAGACTCATCCTCGACATCCCCCTCCAATGCCACATCACTGAACACCTAAGGAACCTTCACTGGCTCCCCATCAACAAGAGAATCACCTTCAAGCTCCTTACCCACTCTTTCAAGGCCCTACACAACATCGGACCTGAATACATAAACCACCGCGTAAATTTCTACCCCCGCCAGACAACTACGATCGGCCGACCAAGCACTCGCAGTCATCCCCCGCATCAGCAAAGCCACAGCGGGCGGAAGATCCTTCTCCCACATAGCATCAAAGACATGGAACACCCTCCCGCTGCACCTCAGACAATCCACCTCCCTTATAAAGTTCAGAAAGGACCTCAAAACCTGGCTCTTCGACTGAACGCCCCTCCCCCTCCCCCTCTCCTCCTATCTACCTTCCCTTAGCGCCTTGAGACCCTCACGGGTGATTAGTTTGCGCTCTATAAGTACCCAATAGATAGATAGAATGAGCAATTAGATTTGTCTAACTGTATACTGAACCTTCTATAGCAGAGCTTTCCAAACGTTTCATGTTGGTGACACACTTTTTAGACCTACATAATTTCGCGACACAGTAATTCAGTTGTACTAGCAAACAGGAGGTTAAACTAACTTGTTTTAAGAGATACGGACACATACAGTACATACATTATATAATAACAAAATGTATTTACAAGTAGCAGTATGTATGTGCGAGAATAAAAAAAGTTTAATAACACCAATAGCTACTTACTATTTTAATGGGATGTATGAGGTTGATGCAATGAACACAGTTTCTGAATATTTGGTGGAATATTAGATAAAGACACTCACATTTCATCATCAAGCATTTTTAAGCTTCTACTTCCTATGCATATATCAAGAGCAGGAGCAGCAATACACTACTGGGTGCTAGCTGTAAAAAACAAAAAACACTTTGACTTCTGACTTCAGCTCAGCATTTAAGCTTCTGCCCTCAGAGCTCTGTGAGTCCAACTGACTAGTGCCCGCGCTGCAAACACACTGTTGTCCCACTCACTGACTACACATGCAGTCACAAGCTAATTGAGGAGACTACATGTGCACAGTTAGGAGCCAATGTGCCGCCAAAGCTGCCAATGGTAATAGTTTGTTTCCACTGATCTGCGCCAATAGGTTAAGATGATTTTTGACCCACTAGGTATCAATCACGTGTCAACCATGTGATATGCGTAGCAGGCAGGCGGAAAGTCGGAAACCAAAACATTTTTTTTTTACAAAATTTAAACTTAAAAGAAATTAGTGCTCAAGCAGAGACACACCTACACACTGCCGCCGACACACTAACGTGTCGCGACACACAGTTTGGAAAGCACTGTTCTATAGTATCAATTAGCAATTAGAGAGATTTATCCAACTGTATACTGCAGTGTGTGTGTGTGTGTATACTGCAGTGTGTGTGGTGTATATATATATATATATATATAATATATATATATAGGTATAAAAGCCTGTTATGGTGCACACCCTTAATTAATCAATTTATACAACACTATAAGAGAAGAAAAAAAAGCCTCAATCTAATATTAGGCCTTTAAAAAGACAGGGAATACAGCACTCTTTATATAAAGCACATATTTATTGTTACACAGTTCCAATCCCAGAACTGAAACAAATCAAGCAAATATTGGTAAAGCTGAACAAATATACATACATACACACATATATATATATATATACATACACACACATATATATATATATATATATA
>NC_069499.1:1575039294-1575096794 GCF_027579735.1 Bombina bombina
ATATTCTAGATTCCGGTTTAATAAAATTGCGACCCCCCGCTTCCTTGAGGTGAATGGGGCTGCCACCACTTCCCCCACCCACTTACATTTAAGTTTGGGTACTTCGATAGCGTTTAGATGTAGTTCTTGTAAAATAACTATATCTGGATTGAATTTCCCCAAATATTTTATAATAGCTTTTAGTGATGCACCGAAATGGAAATTCTGGACCGAAACCGAATCCGAAAATCCGGGATGCACTTGGCCGAAAACCGAAACTGATACCGAAAATGTATTTTTTCAAATTATTTTCAAATTTTTTTTGTTAGTTTTTTTTTTTTTGCATAATTAGAGCCAATAAAAAAAGCCCACACTTTTATTGAAAGTAACACACAAAAATATCTTAAAACAATAATATGCTACACAATTTTACCAAGAAAAAAAAAAAAAAGGCTAAAAATACAATTTTCGGCCAAAATGTTTCTGCGACCAAAATTTTTGTGCATCCCTACTTAAAACAATTATAAATATCAATATACTGTATTATTCTTCATTTAGTTCTATGTAACAGAATCAGATTTAACAGGTTTTTTTTTTTTTACCAATTATCCAAATAAAGTATAGTCCTAGGAAACTCATATGCAGAACAGTAAGTCAAGTAATAAACTTAAACAGCAGCTCTAGGCTAGCATCAAATTTGAAACATGCTACACAATAATTTTACCGAAAATAACAGGCAAAAAAAACGAAAACCGAAACAGCCAAAAATGCCATTTTCGGCCGAAACTTTCTGCGGCCGAAATTTTGGTGCATCCCTAATAGCTTTTCTTTTAATTGGTGAATTAATTCTGCCTATATTCCATGATAATAACTTAAGATTAGTGATATTACTCATCTAAGAACCAAACGGGCTTGTAATGGTAAACCATATTGGTACCATATTTTATGTGGATTACCTAGCCCCACTCTAATAAAGGCAATGACCTAAAGGAGAGGGGAAGAGTCGGAGAGGGGAAGAGTCGGAGAGGGGAAGAGTCGGAGAGTGAAGAGGAAGGGGAGAGGAAAAAAAAAAAAAAAAAAAAAAGTGGTTGAAATAGAGACCCCCATGTGACAGTGCAGCAGTAGATGCTGTGTCTGAAGCAGAGAGCCAGGTTTCTGTAAGAGCCAGAAGGTTAAGAGAGTGGGAGATAAAGAGATCATGGATAGAAGTGAGCTTGTTGCAAACAGAGCGAGAGTTCCAGGGTGCACAAGTGAAGGGGGAGGGGTTTTTAGATGTAAGAGGAATGTGATTAAGGTTACCAGAGTTTAGTTTATGAAGTCTATTGAAAGGCGCACAAGGATGTGAAAGGTTAGGAGGTTGTGAGGGACCAGGATTAGGGGTGATGTCGCCAGCAGCTAGTATGAGCAAGAGGGAGAGTGACATGAGATGAGAAGCAGATTTGCAGTAATGAGACTGTTGTTTGGCTGAAGTGCAGGGGGGAGAGAGAGTATTTAGGAATAGGTAGAGTTCATGAGTACAAAAGTAAGGTGAGTATAAGAGAGATGGGCTAATGAACAGTGCAGGTGGAGAGGGAGAAGGAGTAAGTGAGTAATGTAGTTTGTTATAGAGACAAGAGGTAGCAAAAAGGAATATGAAGATATTGAGCATTATTATGAAAGTGGGAACCAAGTAAACACATAAGACACAGTGTTACAGCAGCAAAAGGATACAATGAGATACATAAAACATAGTATTACAAGAGTACTTGCTTTGTGTCTTGCCCCTTGCCCAATCCTTGTTCAATTCTTGTATAATTCTTAAAAATTATTGCCTCACTTATAAAATGTGAACATATGCTATTGTTAAAAAGTACACAGCCCTGTAAGCAGTGCACCCCTGTGCAGTGCACATCCCCAAACTAGTCTGAAATATATACAGGTAGGGCAGTCACCTGTCCACTAAATTTAGTTAATTGATAATCAAAGACAGTTGGTAAGGCCAATTGGAATGTTAGAGTCTGGTCAGGGTGAGATGAGTTAAGTAAACAGACAATAAAATTTGGAGGGGGTTAAAACTGTGACCTAAGAAAACTATAAATTTTAGAGTTATAGCAAGTATTGATAAGGAGTGAGCATCACATGGCAATTAACTAGACATTAGAATTGAGACATTGGGAAAAATCATTACAAAAAATGCAGGACTTAATTTTAACAGCCTAAATTCAAGTGCTCAATATATATATACACAGAGAGACTTGGTATAAAATGACAGAAAAGCAGGGAATAACAAGATTTCAATGCAGGGCCTTATTTCACGTACCAAAATGAGAGACTTGGTGTAAAATGAAAGAAAAGCAGGGAATAGCAGGATTTCAATGCACAGCCTTAATTCACATACCAAAAAGAGAGACTTGGTGTCAAATGACAGAAAAGCAGGGAATAGCAAGATTTTAGTGCAGGGCCTTAGTTTACGTACCAAAAAGAGAGACTTGGTGTCAAATGACAGAAAAGCAGGGAATAGCAAGATTTCAGTGCAGGGCCTTAATTCACGTACCAAAAAGAGGGATTTGGTGTAAAATGACAGAAAAGCAGGGAATAGCAAGATTTTAGTGCAGGGCCTTAGTTTACGTACCTGAAAGCAGAAAAGACAGTAGGTTAACTCAGCATTCCTTAGCATAAACTTATACATACAGATATACACACACACAGTTATGGATACAGATAGACACACACACTACATCATATATGGGTATCTGTAATTCATTGAACGAAAAAACAAAGCCCAGAGCACCGGACTGTTGGATAAAAGTCAATCTTTATTGGTTCCTTAAAAATACATGGTGTATATCCCGGTTGCAACAATACCGGACAAGACAGGCTCCAGGTGTGGGTAGTCACGTACCCTTGGCTGACGCGTTTTGGCTCTTGCCGTAATCGTAGCTTGTGGGTACCTGTATCCACACCTCTTAAATACAATACTTAAAAGAGTTGATAGGTTAAAACAAACCAAGTGACCTATTTCCACACCTTGTATTTGAAAACACTGTGTCTGTCTAAACTGGAGAGGAAAAGTGATGGAAAGTTAACACCTATGTAGCCATTATACAGGGTACTTAGCAACTTAATGCTTATGAGCTAGCTGTAAAAAATGGCAAACAAACAATAAATGGCAAAAAATGACAAAAATAGACCAGCAGTTACTTATTAGTTATTCTAAATCCCTATGTGGCTGGTTTAAAGATGCACTGCAAATCACAAAATCTATACTATATGCTATAGTTTGCACCTTAACCCTTTAGATTGGCCACAGTTACTAAAGGATTTAACTTGAAAGGTAAATGGCCTAGTCGATAGATTCCAAAGCAATCAAAAATCAAAAATTAAAATTTAGAAATTGTTCAAATACATGATCAGCACACTTAGGCTTGAGACATTTAATAGGATCAGTTAATGAACTTTCAGTACATGAGTACCAAAGAAGGCTCATTAAATCTCGCTAGCTTAATGTTTAAACAATTAAGCTATCTAGTGCAATACTGGACCGGTGTGAGTCTGTCCAAAAAATCCCAGTTATCAAATTAAGTATGGGGAAATGAAAGTGGCAAGGTCTGCACAACGAAAGTGTGCTATATAATATACAATACGTAAGAGAGTATGCTTATGAATCAAATGCTGGCAATCAAAAAACAACAATTAAGTTGCTAATAAGGAAATTCCCATAGGAGTCAGTGCATGCCTAATAAAGTGTGACCAGCCAAATTACTAGGTGGATAGAAAGCCGGTGGAGCGCCTGATGTGCATTTCGACTGGCTTGGCTTTCTCAAAGCCAAGTGCTCAAAGGTCTCCCCTGTGTAGCAACTGCTAGCCTTTGAGAAAGCCAAGCCAGGCGAAATGCGCATCAGGTGCTCCACCGGCTTTCTATCTACCTAGTAATTTGGCTGGTCACACTTTATTAGGCATGCACTGACTCCTATGGGAATTTCCTTATTAGCAACTTAATTGTTGTTTTTTGCTTGCCAGCATTTGATTTATAAGCATACTCTCTTACTTATTGTATATCTATTGTTTGTTTGCCATTTTTACAGCTAGCTCATAAGCATTAAGTTGCTAAGTACCCTGTATAATGGCTAGATAGGTGTTAACTTTCAATCACTTTTCCTCTCCAGTTTAGACAGACACAGTGTTTTCAAATACAAGGTGTGGAAATAGGTCACGTGGTTTGTTTTAACCTATCAACTCTTTTAAGTATTGTATTTAAGAGGTGTGGATACAGGTACCCACAAGCTACGATTACGGCAAGAGCCGAAACGCGTCAGCCAGGGGTACGTGACTACCCACACCTGGAGCCTGTCTTGTCCGGTATTGATTGCTTTGGAATCTATCGACCAGGCCATTTACCTTTCAAGTTAAATCATTTAGTAACTGTGGCCAATCTAAAGGGTTAAGGTGCAAACTATAGCATATAGTATAGATTTTGTGATTTGCAGTGCATCTTTAAACCAGCCACATAGGGATTTAGAATAACTAATAAGTAACTTCTGGTCTATTTTTGCAATTTTTTGCCATTTATTGTTTGTTTGCCATTTTTACAGCTAGCTCATAAGCATTAAGTTGCTAAGTACTCTGTATAATGGCTAGATAGGTGTTAACTTTCAATCACTTTTCCTCTCCAGTTTAGACAGACACAGTGTTTTCAAATACAAGGTGTGGAAATAGGTCACGTGGTTTGTTTTAACCTATCAACTCTTTTAAGTATTGTATTTAAGAGGTGTGGATACAGGTACCCACTAGCTACGATTACGGCAAGAGCCGAAACGCGTCAGCCAGGGGTACGTGACTACCCACACCTGGTGCCTGTCTTGTCCGGGATTGTTGCAACCGGGATATACACCATGTATTTTTAAGGAACCAATAAAGATTGACTTTTATCCAACAGTCCGGTGCTCTGGGCTTTGTTTTTTCGTTTAACTGTGGATTTCTACATTGAGCACGGACTATATTGGTGGCTGTGGGGCCCATAATATACTTACCGCACCGGGACAGCACACGGAGTGTATGACATTACGGCTCCGCCCTCCCACCCTCCCGTCACACAGGCACGCTGCATACGGGATGTCACAGAAGCAAAGCATCTCGGCAGGACATCACACACGCGGATTTCTTGAATGGCGTGCTGAAAGAGGGGCGCAAGGCTATCGCTTGGAACGCAGCCGGAGCAATATAGCTCAAAACACTGTAAGCCTGATTGCCCTTAAGACCAGCACGGACCAACATCTTCCAGAGCGTGTAGGTGAGAAAAAAGATATATTCTACAGCAGCTTTGATTGTTACTCTATGCAGCTACTCTGTTTATGTGTTAGCCGAAGGAAGGAAGGGAGAAAGGGAGTCGTTTGGGTTTACACCCCAGTGCCGGCAATTTACAATAACAATAACATTTGATCTATTCAGATTTGTTCATTTCTATCTATGGGCCTTCTACACCTCGAATAGGTGTTTATCATTGAACTAACTAAATTACGGTGGATTTGTATATAATTTGGATTGACTGGCTGGTGCTGCTTAATTTCTTTTGTTTTGATCTGTAATTCATTGTATGGGGTCCTGGGGTTGGCAAGCACATTAGCTGGCAGTCTGCGGCTGCAACTGTTCGTTACCCTGGTATTAGCACTGCTCATTGTATAAAACTGAAGGTATGCTAGTATTATCACCAGGGGTTAGACATCATCACTACCAGAGGTAGGTTAGAGAGGTCACCATTAACCTTCTTACTCCTGCTTAACCCACACACCATTCCTTTTCCACAGGGAATCTAACAGGTATCTAACCCTGTGAGAGCAAAGCCAGCTGCTTCTGAGTATGGGCCCAATAGAATGTAAAAAAAAATAAAAAAAAATTTAATGCATGGGGCAATCGGGATAGATGGCTAGCAACTCGGGACAGGGGGACAGACCCATAAAATTGAGACTGTCCCGCGACAATCGGGACAGTTGGGGGGTATGGAGGACCAGTTTTTTTTGGGGCACCTTGTAAGTGGTGGATGGCTAAGCAAAATATGGCCATATTGTGTGACTAAGATCCCAATTTTATTTAAAAAGTATAGTTATCTCTTGATGTTGTTTGCAGGCATTTTTTGCAGTAGTGTTAAAAAAAACTAATTTTGTATCTGTATTTAAAAATAATCAGGGAGACTGACCATCTCCCATTGGTTTAAGCACCCCACCCAAGCTCAGGTGTGCTCATGACAGTGTAATGGAGTTGTGAATATTAAGCTAGGGAGTATCATTCTATTATGAAGAGTAAAAACAGGAATGATTCCGCCCTCTGTGGCAAAAGGACTGTAGTGTTAGGACCAGTCTATATTGGGGCACCTTGTAAGTGGTGACTGGCTAAGCAAAATATGGCCATATTGTGTGACTTAGATCCCAATTTTATTTAAAAAGTATAGTTGTCTCTTGATGTTGTTTGCAGGCATTTTTTTGCAGCAGTTCAAAAAATATGTTGTGCTTTTGAAAATGGATGTGCGCCGATACCTTTTTGTTTGTGTAATTACTGGGTCATATTGGCAGCACTCCCAAAGTTGTGTATAAAAACTTTTAGTAAGGTGTGCTAAAAAACAAATGTATCCGTGTGTATATATATATATATATATATATATATATATATTATTATACTTTATTTATGAAGCGCCATCATATTCTGCAGCGCTGTCCATGGATACAGATCATTTAAATAAAACAATAGTATAAAACGTCTAAGACTAAGAGACAGGACAGAATTTACAAACACATACAGGGGGAATCGAGGGCCCTATTCCCGTGGGAAATTACAATATATATATATATATATATATATATATATATATATACACAATGTGTGTGTGTGTGTGTATATATATATATATATATATATATATATATACATACACCCCCCCCCCCCCCGTTTTTTGGAGTTTTTTTACTCTAATTAGGGGGTGGGATTATGAATTGTTTGCTTATATATGTATTTCACTTTATATCACTTGTTGTCTGAGGAAGGGGATATATTGTCCCCGAAACGTTACGGTCACGATCACAGTAAAGATTTATTGAAATGTTCCAGTGAGTGCAAATTTTTTCTTCACAAATATTGATGTCCACTAGCACCCTGGCAGTTGACCTGAAAGTGAGAGTGCACATCCCTGCTACTATACATTATTTTGTTGTTGCACCCACAAGGAGAGAGACCTCTTCCTAATTAGACTTTTATTATTTTTCACTGACACTACACGTGCACCACGTCAGGGAATTGGTGGTGAACATGGATACGGATGTGGAGGACATACAGATCCTCACCTTTACAAAGGTGAATGCTGCTAGGATATTATTTGATCCAGAGGATGAGACCACAGGAGGGGATACCGCACAAGCTGTCTATCTTAAGCCATCCTGAAGCTTAAGAAGAAAGAGGTAGACCTAAGACTTCATGGGGTCTACCTGTCGAAATATTATAGGTAGACATGTGCGGTTCGTTTCGGATTTATTCGGAAATTCGGTAAATTCGGAGATTCGGATCGATTCGGATTTCCGAATTAAAATACTTCAGAATCTACCGAATGAATCCGAAATAGCTGCCGTATCTCTGAATAAATCCGAATTAGCTCGGTAAAATTCGGCATTCTCCATAGGAAACAATGAGGCAGTTTCGGCTGAAAAAAAACCTAACACCGCAGCCCCATTGTTTCCTAAGTCTGCACCTAACACCCTAACATGTACCCCGAGTCTCTAAACACCCCTAATCTGACACTTATTAACCCCTAATCTGCCGCCCCCGCTATCGCTGACACCTGCATTATTTTATTAACCCCTAATCTGCCGACCGAATATCGCCGCCACCTACATTATAGCTATTAACCCCTAATCTGCTGTCCCTAACATCGCCGACCCCTACATTATAGTTATTAACCCCTAATCTGCCCCCCCCCAACGTCGCCGCAATCCAACTACAAGTATTAACCCCTAATCTGCCGACCCGATATCGCCGCCACCTACATTATAGCTATTAACCCCTAATCTGCTGTCCCTAACATCGCCAACCCCTACATTATAGTTATTAACCCCTAATCTGCCCCCCCCCCCAACGTCGCCGCAATCTAACTACAAGTATTAACCCCTAATCTGCCGACCCGATATCGCCGCCACCTACATTATAGCTATTAACCCCTAATCTGCTGTACCTAACATCGCCGACCCCTACATTATAGTTATTAACCCCTAATCTGCCCCCCCCAACGTCGCCGCAATCTAACTACAAGTATTAACCCCTAATCTGCCGACCTGATATCGCCGCAACTTAAATTATAGCTATTAACCCCTAATCTGCTGTACCTAACATCGCCGACCCCTACATTATAGTTATTAACCCCTAATCTGCCCCCCCCAACGTCGTCGCAATCTAACTACAAGTATTAACCCCTAATCTGCCGACCGCAAATCGCCGCCACTATAATAAATGTATTAACCCCTAAACTGCCGCACTCCCGCCTCGCAAACACTATAATACATTTTATTAACCCCTAATCTGCCCTCCCTAACATCGCCGCCACCTACCTACAATTATTAACCCCTAATCTCCCGCCCCCAACGTCGCCGCTACTATAATAAGGTTATTAACCCCTAAACCTAAGTCTAACCCTAACACTAACACCCCCTAACTTAAATATAATTTAAATAAAACAAAATAAATTTACTATAGTTAAATAAATGAATCCTATTTAAAACTAAATACTTACCTGTAAAATAAACCCTAATATAGCTGCAATATAACTAATAGTTACATTGTAGCTATTTTAGCATTTATATTTATTTTACAGGCAACTTTGTATCTATTTTAACTAGGTACAATAGTTATTAAATAGTTATTAACTATTTAATAACTACCTAGCTAAAATAAATACAAATTTACCTGTAAAATAAATCCTAACCTAAGTTACAATTACACCTAACACTACACTATCATTAAATTAATTAAATAAATGAATCCTATTTAAAACTAAATACTTACCTGTAAAATAAACCCTAATATAGCTGCAATATAACTAATAGTTACATTGTAGCTATTTTAGCATTTATATTTATTTTACAGGCAACTTTGTATTTATTTTAACTAGGTACAATAGCTATTAAATAGTTATTGACTAATTAATAGCTACCTAGTTAAAATAATTACAAAATTACCTGTAAAATAAATCCTAACCTAAGTTACAATTAAACCTAACACTACACTATCATTAAATAAATTAACTACAAGTACCTACAATTATCTACAATTAAATAAACTAAAGTACAAAAAAACCCCACTAAATTACAAAAAATAAAAAAATATTACAAGAATTTTAAACTAATTACACCTAATCTAAGCCCCCTAATAAAATAACAAAGCCCCCCAAAATAAAAAAATGCCCTACCCTATACTAAATTACAAAAGTTAACAGCTCTATTACCTTACCAACCCTTAAAAGGGCCTTTTGCGGGGCATGCCCCAAAGAAAACAGCTCTTTTGCCTGTAAAAAACCCCACAATACCCCCCCCCACATTACAACCCACCACCCACATACCCCTACTCTAACCCAAACCCCCCTTAAATAAACCTAACACTACCCCCCTGAAGATCTCCCTACCTTGAGTCGTGTTCACCCAGCCGGGCCGAAGTCTTCATCCGATGGGGCAGAAGAGTACATCCAGACCGGCAGAAGTCTTCATCCAAGCGGGGCAAGAAGAGGTCTTCCATCCATCAGAAAAGTACCAAAATACAAACAAACACTAAATTACCAAAAATAATAAAATATTACAATAATTTTAAACTAATTACACCTAATCTAAGCCCCCTACTAGCTATTAATATAGCTACAATATAACTAATAGTTACATTGTAGCTATTTTAGGATTTATATTTATTTTACAGGCAACTTTGTATTTATTTTAACTAGGTACAAATGTTATTAAATAGTTAATAACTATTTAATAACTACCTAGCTAAAATAAATACAAATTTACCTGTAAAATAAATCCTAACCTAAGTTACAATTACACCTAACACTACACTATTATTAAATTAATTAAATAAATGAATCCTATATAAAACTAAATACTTACCTGTAAAATAAACCCTAATATAGCTGCAATATAACTAATAGTTACATTGTAGCTATTTTAGCATTTATATTTATTTTACAGGCAACTTTGTATTTATTTTAACTAGGTACAATAGCTATTAAATAGATATTGACTATTTAATAGCTACCTAGTTAAAATAATTACAAAATTACCTGTAAAATAAATCCTAACCTAAGTTACAATTAAACCTAACAGGATAGGATTCTATCAGCCAATCGGAATTAAGGTAGGAAAAATCTGATTGGCTGATTCAATCAGCCAATCAGATTCAAGTTCAATCCGATTGGCTGATCCAATCAGCCAATCAGATTGACCTCACATTCTATATAGAAGATGCCGCCTGGATCAAGACTTCTGATGGATGGAAGACCTCTTCTTGCCCCGCTTGGATGAAGACTTCTGCCGGTCTGGATGTCCTCTTCTGCCCCATCGGATGAAGACTTCGGCCCGGCTGGGTGAAGACAAGGTAGGGAGATCTTCAGGGGGGTAGTGTTAGGTTTATTTAAAGGGGGTTTGGGTTAGAGTAGGGGTATGTGGGTGGTGGGTTGTAATGTGGGGGGGGGGGGTATTGTGTTTTTTTTTTACAGGCAAAAGAGCTGTTTTCTTTGGGGCATGCCCCCGCAAAAGGCCCTTTTAAGGGCTGGTAAGGTAATAGAGCTTTTAACTTTTGTAATTTAGTATAGGGTAGGGCATTTTTTTTATTTTGGGGGGCTTTGTTATTTTATTAGGGGGTTTAGATTAGGTGTAATTAGTTTAAAATTCTTGTAATATTTTTTTATTTTTTGTAATTTAGTGTTTGTTTTTTTGTACTTTAGTTTAGTTTATTTCATTGTATTTAATTGTAGGTACTTGTAGTTAATTTATTTAATTTATTTCATGATAGTGTAGTGTTAGGTTTAATTGTAACTTAGGTTAGGATTTATTTTACAGGTAATTTTGTAATTATTTTAACTAGGTAGCTATTAATCAGTAAATATCTATTTAATAGCTATTTTACCTAGTTAAAATAAATACAAAGTTGCCTGTAAAATAAATATAAATGCTAAAATAGCTACAATGTAACTATTAGTTATATTGTAGCTATATTAGGGTTTATTTTACAGGTAAGTATTTAGTTTTAAATAGGATTCATTTATTTAATTAATTTAATGATAGTGTAGTGTTAGGTGTAATTGTAACTTAGGTTAGGATTTATTTTACAGGTAAATTTGTATTTATTTTAGCTAGGTAGTTATTAAATAGTTATTAACTATTTAATAACTATTGTACCTAGTTAAAATAAATACAAAGTTGCCTGTAAAATAGATATAAATCCTAAAATAGCTACAATGTAACTATTAGTTATATTGTAGCTATATTAATAGCTAGTAGGGGGCTTAGATTAAGTGTAATTAGTTTAAAATTATTGTAATATTTTATTATTTTTGGTATTTTAGTGTTTGTTTGTTTTTTGGTACTTTTCTGATGGATGGAAGACCTCTTCTTGCCCCGCTTGGATGAAGACTTCTGCCGGTCTGGATGTCCTCTTCTGCCCCATCAGATGAAGACTTCGGCCCGGCTGGGTGAACACAACTCAAGGTAGGGAGATCTTCAGGGGGGTAGTGTTAGGTTTATTTAAGGGGGTTTTGGGTTAGAGTAGGGGTATGTGGGTGGTGGGTTGTAATGTGGGAGGGGGTATTGTGTTTTTTTTTACAGGCAAAAGAGCTGTTTTCTTTGGGGCATGCCCCGCAAAAGGCCCTTTTAAGGGCTGGTAAGGTAATAGAGCTGTTGACTTTTGTAATTTAGTATAGGGTAGGGCATTTTTTTTATTTTGGGGGGCTTTGTTATTTTATTAGGGGGCTTAGATTAGGTGTAATTAGTTTAAAATTCTTGTAATATTTTTTTATTTTTTGTAATTTAGTGTTTGTTTTTTTTGTAATTTAGTGGGGTTTTTTTTGTACTTTAGTTTAGTTTATTTAATTGTAGATAATTGTAGGTACTTGTAGTTAATTTATTTAATGATAGTGTAGTGTTAGGTTTAATTGTAACTTAGGTTAGGATTTATTTTACAGGTAATTTTGTAATTATTTTAACTAGGTAGCTATTAATTAGTCAATAACTATTTAATAGCTATTGTACCTAGTTAAAATAAATACAAAGTTGCCTGTAAAATAAATATAAATGCTAAAATAGCTACAATGTAACTATTAGTTATATTGCAGCTATATTAGGGTTTATTTTACAGGTAAGTATTTAGTTTTAAATATGATTCATTTATTTAATTAATTTAATGATTGTAAGGTGTATAATCCCACGGGGGGGGTGTCAGCGCAGGCCAAAGCCTGGGGCCTAGTGTACCACCTGAGGCATATGTAGATTATCTGATAAGGGCCCCTTAGAATGACTCAGACCACGCAGCATTATGATCGAAAGCCAATTCTGTTTATTGCACAGTGCAAGCCTTTCTTATAGTGACATACAGGGTTAAGGGGATGACACGTTAGGACCGCGTCATCTTACACAGTTATACAGAGCAATTTACAAGGAAAAACTGGAACATGAGTTTCTCATAACAATATTTACAGAGTCATAACAAACTACCATCTGCAGAGACAACCGAGTGTCTAAAGCCTCTTGTTTACATTATCTTATTCTATCTTACTTCTAGGCATTAGGCCAGGGTACATTGGCAAGGCCGAATAGCTAAAGAAACTCATAACATGCATATAATTCTCACTGCATAATACCCCAGTATAATAAAGTCTATTCATTACAAAATGGCTGCGAGGAACAAGATGGCTGCGAAGAACAAGATGGCTGCCATCAGGTTCATATTACCCCTAACATACCATCCTTTTATTCTAACAGAATAACATAAAAATAGACAGGCATAGAAAATTAGTAAAGCCTTATATTATGGTAACAGAACTCTATAAGAATACTAAAGAGAAAAATATTTGCATGTCGTGATATACTTTTATAGGCTAATTGTCACTGCATATAGGTACAGTCCCTCCAATACCTTCCATCTATCCTCCAGCCCTCCCAAAACTACTGGTCTACCAGCACAGAGACCCAACCAGCCCCCCATCTACCCCCAAACAACGCTGCATCTTCTATCTCTCCACCTGCATTGCTAGCACCCCCCCAATATGTCCAACAGTTCCTTTTCCACAGTAAAGCATGACATAGCAACAGCACAACTGTCTCTAGGTGGCCTCTGAATACTTTAAGAGCAGTCTTTGTCCATTTGAGAGCGCTGCACCTTGACACTTTGCTATAATACAGTTCTCCAACAGTTCATTTGCAGTAGGGGTGCTTATCCACGGTTCTTCCGCAGGGAGATACTGGAAATCTGATGGTTTGTTCATGGGGTAGACAAGGCAACCAGTGGATACCCATGGCAAGCAAACACTCGAGTCACAGGGAGTCTAGGAAGCAAACAGAAACAGTACAGGATGAGTACACACCGCAATACAATCACAATTATGTCCAAATAAAACGTCACTTTCATCCTATGTCATTTAAAATCAAACAAAACATTGTTGATATATAATACAACCTAAATACATTGACATTTCTTAGAGAATAATTTACAACTTCTCTATACACTTTTAAATGATACTTCATGAATACTACGCAAGTGAAAACCTGTAAGACTTCCTCAAGGGCCTGAATGTTTATGCTAAAACTTATGCTAAGGCCTGCCCTGTAGTAAGAATGGAAAAAAGAAAACAGTCAATGAAAATAAATGAATTTCTTTACAATATCACTTTGAACTTCTAAAAAATAAAAGAACCTTGTGTTGCTTTATTCTGGATGGCTGCTATCTATAATGCTTATAATTCTCCAACCTAAATTCTCTCACACTCCTATATGAGGAAAGCATACAAACAGAACATCATTTAAAACTACAAGCTCTTTTAAAGGTAAACACATCTTTATGGTAAGAATTACTCTCTTTGACAAACATCAGGAATGACCAAATTCACTTTGCAGATACCATACTAATTAAAAAAAGGGAAAAAATACCTTTGCTTTCATAAACTATAATTATACTATTCCCTGAAACATTTCTCTGTATATTTACTATAAACTTCTAGCTTAGACGTGTCCTCCTTATGTTCTAAAGGGTGAAGGGTCTAAAATATTATGCTATGTTGCAGCATTTTCCTTGAACATATTTTCTTATACTCAGTGGGCCATTCAATAGGGTACAATACTGCAAAGTTCACAGTTACCTTTATCTAAAAAGTTACTATGTTAAGCACATAACTACAATGTGCACTAATACCAATGAAGCATATGATTTCTTAGACCAAATATGATCAATAAAAATAAAACAAATACAAGAAAATACAAAACAAGCAATATAAGGAATGGAGTTAAAACAATACTCCCCTAATTTAATTGGTTGATCCTGTAACAGCATAACAGGACTTCCATATCGAGCGGTAAGGCACAGTCCAGAGAAGGATAGTCTTTATGTCCTGAAGACACACATCAGAGGAAACAGTCATGGATTACCCAGAGTCCAGTTCTGGGGCTGGTACCAGCATGCAAAGCAAAGAATGGATCCAAAGATAGTTCAGTAACTTTTTTTTTTACTGCAGTATGATGGTTAAAACAAGCTTGACAAAAGGTCTTTCATCTTTATCTTTTCTTTCTTTAAAGGTTTACTTGCTTTCAATCTTTAATCTTTTGAAGAGTGCACTTATGGAATTTTGCCTGTACAGATTTTACCTAAATATGGAAACTCAAAAATAATTCAGTTAGTGTGTTTCAATCTCTGAAGACAGCATACTCTCATCCTGCAAATACAAATATAGTGTTAAGAACCACATAGAAAAATAAAACATTTTAGGCATCTGAAATTAACACAATAACATTGTACGAGGAGATTCAAAACGTTTTAGGTTCACCTCCTAAAAATAATCACCTCCATCACATAAAGATATTCATCAATACTCATCAATACTTCCCCCATGTTTGCGTAAAACATCTCATGTGACACGTGTGACAGACCCTTCTGTCAGGACTGAAAGAGTTAACTGTGTTTAGCTTTAAGAATCTAATTTCTAAAGACAGGTTTTCTGGCCTCAACTATTGTGTGCTATAATTACATTTAAGTAATAAACAGGCCATTGTTTAATCACCCTCAGAGAACAGACGCTAGGTGATAAGACAAGCCAAATGTGTTTAAGTTGTTATCTGCCTAAGTAAAGTATTTAAGTAATATAATTCTATTGTATCATGTCAAGGGCGCTTCTCCCTTTTATCTAATGTACAACATTCTTTCAACCCCCATCTGAGGGGGGGTCAAAAACCTGTATAAATCTGTGTGCTGCCTTCAAATAAAGTTGTCATTCTGTTTTAAACCTGAAACTGGCTGGGTTGTGAATTGCTGATTGTCTATGCAGGACATTGTTCATCTGGTATTAACCCTTGGTACACAGTTGGTACCGTAACATTGGTGGCAAGCGACGGGAGAATCCTTATCGCCCAGAAGAGCAACTACACAAGCCAGTAACCTCAGGAAGAGGGGGATTATTACAATACTGACTAAGATGGAAAGAGTACCAGGGACAGAAGGAACCAATGGGCCCAGCATATCAGACAGAACCCCTGAAGAAGCAAGCTTTGATCGGGCGGTTAAAATAAGACTGGCATATTATGGCCCCAACCCATCTGCCGAAATTATCGACCGGGTCATAGCAGCTGTGGAGGCCAACCTACTTCGCCAAAGCGGCGCTGCAGCAGCCCAAGTCACAGCAACCCCAGTGGAAAAGGGAAAAGTAAATTTTACCGCTTTTAAAAACTTTCTGGAAACAGAAGGAGAGATTGATGGGTACCTTGCGGATTTTGAGAGACAATGTGCACTACACCAGGTACCCGCAGAGGACTGGGTCATGATATTATCTGGAAAATTATCCGGCCGGGCCAGTGAGGCTTTTCGGGCCATTCCAGATGAGGAAGTCGGCGATTATAATACTGTAAAAGAGGCTCTGCTCTCCAGGTATGCGGTTACACCGGAGGCATACCGGAGGCGGTTCAGAGACACTGTTAAATTGGCTGGTGATTCCTACCTTGAGTGGGCATGTAAGGTGCACCGCACAGCATCGCACTGGATGGCGGGGTGCCAAGCCGTGTCTGGGGAAGAGGTGCTGCAGCTATTCCTGTTGGAACATTGCTTCGACAAGTTACCCGCAGGAGTTCGAGAGTGGGTTCGGGACCGTAAACCCTCCACCCTGCATGAAGGGGCTCGCTTGGCAGATGAGTATACGGATGCCCGCAAACTGGACACTGCTACCACTAAGCCCCCTGCCAGAGTGGAGTACAGACCCCCAGTCACCCCAGCACCTGCCAGTTACCAACCCCCAGCGCACCGCTATACCACACGGTCTCGGGCCACGAACTACCCTCAGAGAGCCTGGTTCAATTCGCGGGGCTACTCACAACCTATTCGGTGCTTTGGATGTAAGCAACTAGGGCACAAAAGACCAGAGTGTCCCCTAAACGCAGCGAACCAAGCACAGTCCTGGAGAAGACCCGCTAGCGGAATCCCACGTAATCCTCAGCCTGCGGCCCGCTACGTAGAGGCGCAAGAATGCTGGGGCATCCTACATGAGGCAGACCTTGTGCAAGCTGCCCACCGGAATAACCGGCAACTGGTTAAAGTGAATGGGAAGGAGGTCAGTGGTCTACGGGATACTGGTGCTACCATGACCTTGCTTCGAAAGAACTTGGTGTCTGAGAAACAGCACACAGGAGACACTGTGGCTGTGAGGGTAGCAGGGGGCACTGTGTTCCGCCTGCCTGTTGCCAGGGTGCATTTGGATTGGGGAGGGGGCGCTAGACCTGTGAATGTGGGGGTCATGAAGGATTTACCAGCTGATGTTCTCCTTGGAAATACCTTGGTCCCCCTTGTTTCTGCCTATGCTCCCATGGGTTCCGCTGATGTTAACCCTGTGACTACCCGTGCTCAGATCCGTGCAGCAGAGACTGACCCCCCTGCTGCTAAGCCCCAGGACGCTGAGCTCAGTAAATCTCTATCCGCTATTGATATGTGGGAGTCACGTTACAATGCGCTGATGAAGGAGAAGAGTCACGTAGAGGATAAAATGGTCACGTTAAATAATCATGTAACAGTGCTAGCGGGAGAGAAGAGGAGTGCAGAGGAAAAAGCACGTTTAGAACAGGAATCTCTGCTAGACAAGCTGCACCGACAGACTGCAGAAAACACCAGCTTGAGAGTGGAACATGAAACATTAAGGACAAACTTAGTGACACTGGAGGAGAAGCTGACGCTGGCTCATAGGGAGGTGCAGCAACTCAAGGGCACCCTATGTCAGTATGAAGGGATTGTGGATACCTATAAAGAGCAGGTACAAAAACCACGTAAAGAAGCCGATGATATTTTGAAGGACTGTTTAGCCCTAGTCGGGGCACTGAAGAGGTTGAACCCTTATTTATACAGACAGGGATTCTCTCTCATAACGGGAATACAGATGGATTGTCCCAGCAAACTGACATGCCTACCACCTCCTAGTCCGGTCATCCCCAGGTTGACCCGCAAAAGGGTCAAGCCGGGTCTGCCGGAGTGTTCCACAAGGGGGGAGCTATGTGACAGACCCTTCTGTCAGGACTGAAAGAGTTAACTGTGTTTAGCTTTAAGAATCTAATTTCTAAAGACAGGTTTTCTGGCCTCAACTATTGTGTGCTATAATTACATTTAAGTAATAAACAGGCCATTGTTTAATCACCCTCAGAGAACAGACGCTAGGTGATAAGACAAGCCAAATGTGTTTAAGTTGTTATCTGCCTAAGTAAAGTATTTAAGTAATATAATTCTATTGTATCATGTCAAGGGCGCTTCTCCCTTTTATCTAATGTACAACATTCTTTCAACCCCCATCTGAGGGGGGGTCAAAAACCTGTATAAATCTGTGTGCTGCCTTCAAATAAAGTTGTCATTCTGTTTTAAACCTGAAACTGGCTGGGTTGTGAATTGCTGATTGTCTATGCAGGACATTGTTCATCTGGTATTAACCCTTGGTACACAGTTGGTACCGTAACAACACGCAAACACAAGATAACAAGAAACTAAACGATAAATCATGCACTCCACTCATGCAGAGACAATTCTCAATAGCAAGCAAAATGAAATACACTTCACAATTCAATATGCTGTCCACAAAAGAGAAAAACATAACAAACAATGAAAACCAATCGTTCTTGTCTTACACAAAACGAAACATTAGCTGCTGACACAAATTTCAAACAACCACAATTAACTTAGAATGCAACACATATTCTGACATTCGCTGAAATGCAACACACTCAGAACATGACAAACAATTAAAAACATCCACTATGTACAAAACTTTAATATCACACAAAGAAAGCAATCACAGCAGATGCCCAAGAAACTTAAGTTGCAGATTGCACAAATAAAATTGCGCTTATTTGGGAAAGATCAGATAACCACAGTAGCCACTGTTAAAGGGACATTCTAGGATAAATGAAAATTCATTATTCAGATAGGACTTTTAATTTTAACCAACCTTCCTAGATTAAACCAAACATAGGGAGGCTTATATGCTAATTTTTTAAACCTTTGAGGACTGCCTCTTATCACAGGCTGTATAAATCTCATTACAACACCAAGAGACAGAATACACGTAAGCCATATAAATAAAACCAAAACTGTGAACAGATAAATTAGCTAGTTATATAAATGCAGTAGAATCAGATAAACTGTGCATCATTTGTTTTAGGGGTGTTTATTTCTAGACACCTTATAGACCACGGCTTAACTGTTAAGCAGCAATCAAAGTCATTGCAATAATAGTGGTAGACTAGTTAATAACCAAATAACTATATATTTTAAAGTGTCACTGAAATCACTTCATTAAATAATATCTCATTTATTTATTGAACGCAGTGGGGGTTATTTTAAATAACAAAGAGTTATATCTGTGAGATACAGTTTGACAGCCACAGAAATAAAATGATCATTTTTTAAGCTATATTCTATGACAGAATATAATATAAATACTTGTTTCTTTGTAGTGAGCAATTTATAGTTATCATTTTTTATAACATAGAACACCAGTACTGCCGCTTTAAATGTACAGTGCAAATTGTTCTCTCTGTAACAAAGCCAAACACAAGAGAGAAACTTCATTTCTTTTTTTTTTTTAAAGAAAACCAAAACATGCACAGTGTTATCAGTCTTTCTCAAGGATAGTGAGACAAGCTCAAAGTTTCATTTCTACTTAAAGGAGAAACACTGTTTACTGCTTAAAAATATAAAATTCACACTAAAACTTGATAAATGCTAATTAGTTTAACCACAACAAAATTATTGGATTTAACGTTGTATATAATTTGATATTCCCCATTCTGCAGCTCTCGAGCCAAATATAACAACCGCATATAACACAAAAAAATAAGCTTTCTGAAAAAGAAATACTAATACAATTTCCCCTTTAAATTAATCCCAATGATCCTTATAATAAAAAAAATTATACTGACGTTCATTAAATAGCCTAAACAAGCATAAGCAGCATAAGAACGCACTCACAGTGGGATGCAGGCTAATTAAAGGGACATTTTAACCAAACGCAAAAATAATCTTTAATTGAAACTGCTAACACAGTGAAATGTACTAGTGTTAGGCTTACAGTAAACCTCATCGTCTTTTATGTAAATATTCCCTTAAATTCTCAGATGTTATACCAGTTTTCCTGTATCCCTTTAAATATTTTCTCTCCTGTTTTTTCTGGGTTTTTTTTTTTCTTTTCTGTCCTCTAGTCTCACGGATCCCTCCACTAAAATTGTAGACAACTTATCACTTCAGTTTGCATTACAGAGAGAATTAAGTTATGCTGCAAAAAAATATCTGCTATCTGAACAGCAAATTTAAAATAAATATATACAAAGAAAGGTCTCTAAAAATATATTTAGCAAACTACTAATACAGGGTTATTGCACTGGTTCTTTAAATAATAAAATGACAATTTTCTATTGCTCCGTCTACGCACTGAGCTCTGATTTTCCAGACAAATATAAGATAATATGCCGCTTGTATAACAAGTCATGGACAATACATTAATAGCAACACCTTGTTACAGTGAACCGTCCCTTTATGGACTAACCATTCATCACGCAAATTACATATGTATATCCTAACCATAATTTAGGCTGCTTGTATGATTTACCACACCAATTTCACCTCTGTACTGTAGCATGACCTGCAGATTAATTTACTTGCAACAAAAACGGACGCCCTTTTAGAAAAACTTTCAATTACAGCCTATAAATATATTTCATTGTGTGCACCCACGCCGTGCACAGACCTTACAAATACAACATACGTTAACCCATTAATCATACCAGAAACAGTTTCATATTTACCAGAGCGTGACAAAAAATCCCACACCATCGCACTTTCAAAGCCGTTACTTCACTTGCAAAAACAATATCATATCTTTACATGCCGCCACACAATTATCACTTAAAACTAAAGCTGCATATGAATACCACATACTTAAAACATGCTGGTGACTTTAAAATACAGGTATATAAAATAACATGACCAAATATCTTCTAAAAACGTCTGATTTCCCAGCAGAGAAACAGAAGGAAACATTATTACGATACAGACACACAAGTTCATTTCATCTCGCATACCAAAGATTCACTCCCTTTTTTCCTTTCTCAGAAAAGCATCTATTTCATAGCGTACGACATACATATATATATATATATATATATATATATATATATATATATATATATATATATATATATATATATATATATATATAAAAAAAACACTAGATTAACTTTTCACCATGTCCACAATGTATTTTTTTTTTTTTTTCCGATTCCACGCAAAATGGCCATTTTTTGCCTGGAGTGGGATAATCATTTTCAAATAATACATTCTGTTTTTTTGGTTTAAAGCAAATCTGTTACACTCATACCACAGTGAGAACCTACAGACCATCACACATTATGCATCTCAATATACAAAATTTCATTTTTGTTACTGCAAGCAAACAAAAAAAATCTTACAAACGGAGACAGGATTTCTTTTCTCTCTCTTTTTTTTTTTTTCTTCTGAGCTATGTGCGCGCTCAGTGGTGGCCCCCCTTCTTTGCCTGCTACATTCTTTAACACAGAGATTTCTCTATTTATCAAACAGCAGTACTTACTGACAGTGTTTTAAAAAAATATTTCTGTCTTTTACAGAAACTATTAACTCTTCTTTTCTTTTACCTTATACATGTAATTTTCTCTGTGCAATCTTATCTATGAGCAGTTCCCCTTTCTCAATACAATAATAGCCACAATAATAACATGCACAGCCACTTAATATTTTCTACGCACAGCATAATTTTATATAGCAGCAACACAAATAACCAAAGCAAAGCAAGCATCAGATATCAACATGAGCTTCAGGTGGGTAGCAAAACTCTATTATGGGAATGAATATGGGAAACTTCAACACACGTGAGACTCACTCACTCTGCCAAGTTCGCCCGGAGTAGCTTATCTTAAAAGCTCCCCGTCAACTGGCATACATATATTACTTGCGCGCTTATCACCGACAGGACTCACAATACCTGTCGTGTCCCAGCACAGGACTGATTACCTGTCTGGAGGGGTATCACAACTGCCGGCAGGACTATAACCTCCGCAAACCTGTGCTTCAACCACAGGAACCCCTTTAACCTTATATCATTATCATATATTACACCTTTTTTTTTTTTTTTTTAAAAAACACAAACAACTAAATTTAGGTTCAGATTCACAGAAGGAAAGCATGGTAAAAGCACTCATACTTACACACTGCGAATCCCACAAACTGCCACCAAGAATTGTAAGGTGTATAATCCCACGGGGGGGTGTCAGCGCAGGCCAAAGCCTGGGGCCTAGTGTACCACCTGAGGCATATGTAGATTATCTGATAAGGGCCCCTTAGAATGACTCAGACCACGCAGCATTATGATCGAAAGCCAATTCTGTTTATTGCACAGTGCAAGCCTTTCTTATAGTGACATACAGGGTTAAGGGGATGACACGTTAGGACCGCGTCATCTTACACAGTTATACAGAGCAATTTACAAGGAAAAACTGGAACATGAGTTTCTCATAACAATATTTACAGAGTCATAACAAACTACCATCTGCAGAGACAACCGAGTGTCTAAAGCCTCTTGTTTACATTATCTTATTCTATCTTACTTCTAGGCATTAGGCCAGGGTACATTGGCAAGGCCGAATAGCTAAAGAAACTCATAACATGCATATAATTCTCACTGCATAATACCCCAGTATAATAAAGTCTATTCATTACAAAATGGCTGCGAGGAACAAGATGGCTGCGAAGAACAAGATGGCTGCCATCAGGTTCATATTACCCCTAACAATGATAGTGTAGTGTTAGGTGTAATTGTAACTTAGGTTAGGACTTATTTTACAGGTAAATTTGTATTTATTTTAGCTAGGTAGTTATTAAATAGTTAATAACTATTTAATAACTATTGTACCTAGTTAAAATAAATACAAAGTTGCCTGTAAAATAAATATAAATGCTAAAATAGCTACAATGTAATTATTAGTTATATTGCAGCTATCTTAGGGTTTATTTTACAGGTAAGTATTTAGTTTAAAATAGGATTCATTTATTTAACTATAGTAAATTTATTTCGTTTTATTTAAATTATATTTAAGTTAGGGGGTGTTAGTGTTAGGGTTAGACTTAGGTTTAGGGGTTAATAACCTTATTATAGTAGCGGCGACGTTGGGGGCGGGAGATTAGGGGTTAATAATTGTAGGTAGGTGGTGGCGATGTTAGGGAGGGCAGATTAGGGGTTTATAAAATGTATTATAGTGTTTGCGAGGCGGGAGTGCGGCGGTTTAGGGGTTAATCCATTTATTATAGTGGCGGCGATTTGCAGTCGGCAGATTAGGGGTTAATACTTGTAGTTAGATTGCGGCGACGTTGGGGGGGGCAGATTAGGGGTTAATAACTATAATGTAGGGGTCGGCGATGTTAGGGACAGCAGATTAGGGGTTAATAGCTATAATTTTAGGTTGCGGCGATATCAGGTCGGCAGATTAGGGGTTAATACTTGTAGTTAGATTGCGGCGACGTTGGGGGGGCAGATTAGGGGTTAATAACTATAATGTAGGGGTCGGCGGTGTTAGGGACAGCAGATTAGGGGTTAATAGCTATAATGTAGGCGGCGATATCGGGTCGGCAGATTAGGGGTTAATACTTGTAGTTAGATTGCGGCGACGTTGGGGGGGCAGATTAGGGGTTAATAACTATAATGTAGGGGTCGGCGTTGTTAGGGACAGCAGATTAGGGGTTAATAGCTATAATGTCGGTGGCGGCGATATCGGGTAGGCAGATTAGGGGTTAATACTTGTAGTTAGATTGCGGTGACGTTGGGGGGGGCAGATTAGGGGTTAATAACTATAATGTAGGGGTCGGCGATGTTAGGGACAGCAGATTAGGGGTTAATAGTTATAATGTAGGTTGCGGCGATATCCGATCGGCAGATTAGGGGTTAAATAATGTTATTATAGGGTTTGCGATGTGGGGGGGCCTCGGTTTAGTGGTTCATAGGTAGCTTATGGGTGTTAGTGACTTAGTGTACTAAATGGGTGTTAGTGTACTAAAACATACCGAATTTCTGAACCGAATAGAACCGAATTCAGCCGAATCCGAATAAATCCGAAACAAATTTATTCGGATCCGAATAAATCCGAAACAAATTTATTCGAATCCGAATAAATCCGAAACGAATTCATTCAAATTTTGCCGAATCCGATTCGATCCGAACCGAAATTAGAAAAGTCCGAAACGATCCGAACCGAAAACGAACCAAATTTTTTAGCCGTGCACATGTCTAATTATAGGAGAAAGCTGATCCCTAACGGTTTTAGAATTCGCAATCTGCCAACTATTGGACGCAAAAACCCTGAGTTCTGTAAGTGCTGGTGCGCAATTCTAAATAAGTGCTCACTCGATCTTATTTTTTTGGTCACTGAAGAAGTGAGGAACTTACTCGATCGAATTAAATCTGAGATCCAAGAATGTGAGAATTATAAGACACCTATCATGGTGGAGGATACCTCTGAGCCATGGCTTGAGAAACTGGCAACATAGATAAAAGAATATAAGGATACATTGGTACAGTTTAAAAACAGCAAACTGCAGATGGTATGTGAGGATCACAAAGAGAAAACTGTTTATCGATGGTTGATTGGAGGAGACAATAGGAGATCTTTTACACAAAGACGAAGGAGACAAAGATATTATACGAAACACAGTCACTCTAAACAGTTGACACTAGCTCTGGATCTGACACAGATGCACCTCAGGGTGCGAGTGGTCCTACCAGTAGCCAACCCACTGGACATCAAGTTTTTCAGGGGGTCACCACCAGAGCTGGTCAGCGAAGAAGAGGGGGAGGCCCCATATTCGCAGGGGAGACTGGAGAGAGAAAGCCGCCTCTACCACCCAGGTAGCATCTATCATTGGGGGCACAGAGGACCTGGTAGTGAATATCAGTGATCGGGTCCTGTCCTCACCGGAGATGATTGTGCTGAATAGAGGCCTAAGTTTTGTTCCAGCCCGCAGAGGTGATAACTTTAGTGTCTTTATTGACTGCCAGAAGTTCCAGAGGTCTTTAAGACTTAAAGAGTTTTTTAGAGATGCCCCAAATTTGGAAGAAAAACAACCTTTCAGGACTAAGAGTTCCTTTGATCCCCAAAGTAGCAACTTTAGTATTAAGACCTTTATGAGACTAATTACTAAGGATTTAAGTGACGCACAAGCAAACTCTTTCCGTAATAATCTGTCTGAATCAGAGAGGGATGCTATTGTGTCACTCTCTAAGGACCCTGACATTGTGATAAGGACGGCTGACAAGGGTGGGGCTGTGGTAGTGTTGAATTACAAGGATTACAGCGATGAAATTAAACAACAACTGAATGATACTTACACCTATCAACCTCTAAATAAGGATTCTCTGAAATATTTCCAATTATTGATTGATCAAGCCGTACAGATGGGCATTAGAGAGGCTTGGATCATTGAAGAGATATCCAAGTTTCTGCTGATTGAGTATCCAGCTTGTCTAATTTTATATACATTACCTAAGATTCACAAAGATCTTAAATGGCCCCCTGGAAGACCAATAGTTTTGGCTAAAAACTCCATTACTTCGAGACTGATGATTTTTGTTGATCACTTTCTTCAGCCACTTGTGAGGAATATGAGGTCTTACTTGAGGGATTCAACACAACTCATTGAAGATTTGAAATCAGCCTCTATTGAAGGACCATACATTCTGGCAATTGCAGACATAAATAGCCTTTACATCATTATCCTGCATGAAGCAGGCAAACTCTACGTATGTGAAGCCTTGGATAGATACCCTTATGTTGGTCCTCTTTTTAGAGAGAGACTTTTTAATACAACTTCTTGATTTAAGTCTCCAGCTGAATTACTTTTGTTTTGAGGGCAAATTTTACCAGCAGATCTCTGGCACGGCCATGGGATCAAACGTGGCCCCCTCATTAGCTAATCTCTTCATGGAGCAATACGAAACTACAGTCATGCAGATTTATAACAAACCAGAAGTACTCTTCTACAGATGCTATATCGATGACCTCCTGATCATTTGGAGGGGGTCACTGGTACATCTTGAGACATGGTTTACTCTTTTAAACTCTTTACAGAACCTGGTTAAGTTCAAGATGACACACAATGCAACGTCCATTGAATTCTTGGATCTCAGAATTTTCAAACTGGAGAATGGCCAATTGGGTACTTCACTCTTTAGGAAGTCTACTGATAGAAATTCAATCCTACACGCCACTAGCAACCATCCTACAGCTTTATTGAAAGCAATTCCTAAAGTGCAGATGTGCCGTGTTATTCAGAATTACAGTGATGCCCTATGGAGGAGTGAACAACTTATTGACATGGAACAAAGATTTACCCAGAGGGGTTATAATCCTTGCCTGATTCGTCAAAGTAGATCCTCAGCCGAGAGTGGGACAACACCTTCTAATTCAACTAAGACAGATGTTGAGCCAAGAATGACCTTTACCACTACATATAGCCTGTCCACTAGGTCACTAGGGAAGGCTCTCAGGCAACATTGGCACTTAGTACAGAGTGACCCTTCACTTCTATTTCTACAATGGCAAAATCCAAGAGTGGGCTATAAGCGTGACAGAAGTCTGAAGGACTCGCTCATGATGACTGATCCTAGTCACTGCTACAAACAGGATACCTGGCTACACCAGAGAAAGAAAGAAACACGGGTGCTACAGGTGCACTGGCTGCACCACCTGTAATGCTATGATTCAAGGACCCACATTTGGACACCCCCACCAGCAAAAGAGATACCAGATCAGACATTTCCTCACTTGTACCTTTGTAGTGTATCTGCTAAACTGCAGTTGTGGCAGATTTTACATGGGGAAAACCACTGATGATGCGAGGACTCGGCTTGCGAACCATTGGTCTTCCATTAGGGGTGCCCTAAAGAAAGGTACCAGCGACCAGCCAGTGGCCAGACATTTTTTGGAACAAGACCATGGGGTACAGGATCTTCAATTCACATTGATTGATCATGTCCCTCCACTTAGGCGTGGGGGGGGATACAAAGAAACTTCTCCTTCAAGTAGAGGCGAAGTGGATCTACCGACTAAACACTCTACAACCTCATGGACTTAATACCATGTTTGACTGGCATTGCTTTTTGTGATGGGCTGTTGGGATCCCCCCAATAGTGATTTTTGATGACAGTCTTTGATCACATTGTACTAATCCAGTTCCCAGGATTGAGATGAGGGTCCACTATCCATATTATTGCTGTGCTTGGGTTATCTATATCCCCTACTTGCTGATTATCTTAATAAGATTCTTTATGGGGGGTAGTGTAGCCTGTTTAGCTGCTATGTCTTGTTTTAGGTGGTCCTTAGTGTCACAACTATGCTATATGTGCTTATATTGTTGGAACACTATATCTTCAGGGAGTCTAGGTGGCACACATTCTTTCCAATATTTACCTTATGTTTTTCAGTTTTCTTTCCCTTATTAGCAGTTCTTTGATTGGTTAGCGTAATTTTATCCATATATTGGAATAGCTATCTCACACAATCATGTATGGATTTGATTGCGGCTACAGCCGTGGTCTTTATGTATATGTAGTGTGTAACTTGTTTGTTATGCTACCACTACCCCCGGGACTCCTAGATAGCCCTTAGCTTATATGAGAGATATATATATACTAGTTGCGCCCAGGTCTTAGTAGATTAGTGAGTTGGAGGACCTTTCATTACATGATATTTGTAGGGCTATTGTTTAGTGTCCCTGCGTGTCTTTGTTTTGTTATACAGCGTGCCGCTGTGTTGGTGTCACTATGGCAACATGGAAGCTTCGATGCGATAGGCAGTTGCCTCGCATGTGATGCATTGGATACTTCCGGGTCTCTGTACAGAGTTGTGCCGCTCCAGAAGCTGTCGGTGTGCCTATGTGAGCCTTTCACAGCGGTTCTTACATGGGTGAGTTCATTAGCGATATGCAGATTGAGAATCCTTGGCATTGTTCCATTTTTTCGCTTGCAGTATCATCTTTAGGCTTGCGATCCTTGTGTGTTATGTTGATATATACGCTGCAGCAGTCTGCCTTTGTGGGGTTAGGTATTGTGTCCTCCGTGTTTACATACCATGTTTTTTCTTTCCATTTTCCCTGTTTTAATATAAGTCACTATCACTTATGGAAAATACACATTCAGACATTTTATTTATTTGGTATGTCAATGATAATGCACAGTTGTTGATAATGTGACGTAGTGGTCACCTTAACAACCGTTTTTGGCGGTTTTTTACTCTAATTAGGGGGTGGGATTATGAATTGTTTGCTTATATATGTATTTCACTTTATATCACTTGTTGTCTGAGGAAGGGGATATATTATCCCTGAAACGTTACGGTCACGATCACAGTAAAGTTTATTAAAATGTTCCAGTGAGTGCAAGTTTTTTCCCCGAAATGTCACAACAATAAACCACGTTTTGTTATTTAAAGTCCAGTGAGTGCGGATCTATTTTGCAGTATTGAATATAGATATAGATAGATAGATGGATAGATATGTAGTCGCAAAGAAAATGCCCTCTCAGGCTATTTTGGTTATCAAACCAGCCAAAATTGTATTAACGTTTCAGGGAAACTTACATCCCTTTCATCAGAACAACAACAGCAAACTCCTCTAGTGTGTGCTATTGCAGAAATGTTCTATTACAGCACACGCTAGAGGAGTTTACTGTGGTTGCCGTGACAACACCGGATTGCAGACAATTACGATCAGATTCATTGAGGTTGTGTCATGTGTCCTCTTGTAAATGCATCTCCTGTGTTCACATAGGTGATATTGACAATAATGAAAATAAGATGCTTTATGATGGGATCGTTGCCAATTTCCAATGAATTTGAATTTGAAATAGGGCCGTAAGCGATAGTTCGTCACTTCCGGTTTCACAATATCTTGGAACGCATGTTTGCGTTCCAACACCATTTGTTTGACACCTCAGGAATTTGGAAGGGGTTTGTATGTCACTAGATTTTATACACTATAAATGTATTGTTTTTTCTCACTGTTGATGAAAGGGATCTAAAACAAGTGCATTTCCATTGTAACTATATGATACTACATATTTGCACCCAGGTACCTGGCAAGAAAATAAATAAATATAGTGTGTTCAATATATGCAAGCTCCTGAGGAATTAAAGGGTCATGAAACCCAACATTTTTATTTCATGTTTCAGATAGAGCATGCAATTTCAAACAATTTTCCCATTTTACTTTGATTATCTAATTCCCTTCAGTCTCTTTATATCTTTTGTTGAAAAGCATATCTAGATAGGCTCAGTAGCTGCTGATTAGTCGCTGCACAGAGATGCCTCTTGTGATTGGCTCACCCATGTGCATTGCTATTTCTTCAACAAAGAATATCTAAAGAATGAAGAACATTAATTAATTAATAGAAGTAAATTGCGATGTTGTTTAAAATTGTATTCTATATCTGAATCATAAAATAAAAATTTTGGGTTTAATGTCACTTTAAGTTACAATAATAAAGGAGACCCAGAGAAAAAAGGTAAATTTGATAGTAGCCAGTAAACTTATATGAAAACTTTACATAGTGCCCAGTAAAACTTTGTTATGGGGAACTGACTTTTTGTAAAGCTATTTTTTACTCCTGACACTGGCCGCCATATTGCAACCGTCTCACGTGATTGTCAGTATATGGCAGGGTTATAACTCAATATATTTAACAATCTTTCTTTAAATTAAACCCTTAATCAATATGCATATACTAGGAACCATAAAATTAATATAAATTCCTGAATTCTTTATTATTAGTTAATATCTATAATCACATAGAAATATATTTGTAGGAACAAGAATATGAATCAATACTATACACGTATATGAATTATTAAAATATGCTATACTCTTTACAAAGCAACCCAAATTGTAACTTTTAACTAGCCTTATTCACAATAGAATTTCATTCAATTTACACAATGAGATTCCACGATATTTAGCTGCTAACATTCAAGCAATACACTCAGCTATTTAACCACAATTTATTCTACTATAATTACAATTTAAAACATCAGAAATTGTATATATTATTTGTGCCAACAATCAAACTCTATGTCAATTTATCTAAGCTGAATTAAGTTCTTAGTTACCTACAGTTAAAACAAATTCTAAGACATATATATATATATTTTGCAAAGAGAAATTAGTTAGCACACAAAAGACAAACTTGACACTATACAGGACTATGAACACAGTTAAAATACTGAGTGCCCCTTTAAATCTATTAAATATGATTTGACTATGTTCTTACCAATTACATGTGTTTAAAATATTAAAACAAAAATTATAACAACCATACATCACCAGTGTGAACCAAATTGTAGTTCAATCTCCCAAAAACTTCTTTGTTTTCCAAATATCTTTAGATCATCTCATTTGAAGGAAAGTTATCGCATAGATCAAGGTAAGTTTTCAGTTTCTTGCTTAAAAGGATTGCAATTAGCTATTCCTTATATAATCATTGATGATCTTTTTCGTTCACGCCCACGGTGCTTGTCCCTTCTCATTGGACACTCGGGAGGTTCCATCGGATTGGCCCTGGAAAATTTCATTTTTAACAGCCAAAGCCATCTGGCTGTAATACTGGACCTTGGCCATCGTGGGGGGGGGGGGGGGGGGGACATAATAAACAAAACAGATTAATTCTTAACCTCACATTCATGTTTGCTACAATTTTAAATATCTTCCATATAATGATTATTTAAAATCATCATAATTTCTTGCATTAATTATTTAAACTCCGAATTCCAGGCAGGATAGCATCATGTGAATTTTCTGATTATTTTAATATGAAATCAAATTCTTTTTAATATCATATTACATCAAAATAATTTATACTGCTAACTATTCCAAAATTAATAGCATTTAAAATCCTGATACTGTATATATATTCATACAAATACAGCATGTTTTATGTTCCATATTTCTAATAAATCCTGAATGCATGAATCTTGTCTATGGTCCATATTCATATCTTGTTATTATATGTCTGAAAAATATAGAGATACAGAGGTTATTATTCCATACACATTAATATTTCATATCTGTATATCTCTCTTTGAGAGGATAAAATACACAGGATATCATTTAGAATATCAATTAGATATGTACTTCTTAGATGCCTGGAATGAAAGAGATAATTGTTAGAATGCTCATTTTAAAATCCTAAAACATTCTATGCTTCCAAAATATATATATACATACACACATTAATTTCTTTGTAGTGTTCAAAATTATACAAAATCCAACAAATTATGTAGGCTGTAATGTCATATGTGTCTGTGCTTGGTTTTATCCTCCCCCAGACGTAAGTCTGCATTACGTTTATTCAAGTGTCAGAGATTCAGTGAGCCATTGCATTGTTATCACATCTGTCTGTTAGCATTTGTTTCTTTTCAGATTAGAAAGATTGGGTGAAGGATTTCAAAACACTCTTGAGCATATCCTCCCCCAAAGTACAGACTATTGTCTCCAAATAACCAAGGGGTTTCTTTGAAATGGTTGATGGCCAAATGTTTTAGGACTAGAAGAAGGTTTAGTCACCATCTGATAGGGACTTCATTTTCACATCCTATCAAGGAAATGTTTCCTTTGAAGTGATTTTTATGATTCATCCTGTGTAATTAACAGAATTGGGGAAGGATTGCATTTTTGTCAATCAAAGCATTTAATGTCTTATAAATGAATGAATCATTCGTTATTGATTAGCCAAATATATAATAATATATATATTAATCTTCACATATACCTTGACATGATAGTGCCACAAACTGTATATAAGCACTTTAGTTACTATGAAGGTATTATCTCTACTGTGCAGCTGATGCCCATATCCTGCGCGGGTTGCCCCTAGTACCCTATGACACAGCCTTAGGGAAAATGCTGCTTTTACCGTCAGGCAGGTTATCAAGTAGAAGCAGTGGCAGTTTCAGGGGCCAACATCTGGGGGAAATAACTTTATAAAAGGTGAGTGTCACATTCTACAGCATTATACAAACATATCTATCTAATGTGCATTTAAATGGAAAGTTTAAAAAAAAGTTGATTTAAAGTGAAGGTCAATTTAAATGAATCGGTGCCCGGTTTTTAATAATAATCCTATTAAAAACAAGAGCACTTTAATTCATCAAAATTGACATTTCACTTACCTTTCACTTACCTTTTAATCTTCACAGCCGCTCCAGCGATTCCCCCCGGTCGTCGGAAGCCTCTTCATACGTCAGAAATGACAAAACCAGCTTCCTCCAATAACGGCTTCCCCCCCGGGGAATCTTGGCCTGAGGCAACACCGTTATTGGAGGAACTTGGATTCATCATTTTGGACCCGTGAAGAGGGCTTGCGACGGGTGAAGGAAGCGCAGCAGCGGCTGTCAGGATTAAAAGGTATTTGAACAAAACAAGTGAAATGTCAGTTTTGATGAATTAAAGTGCCCTTGTTTTTAATAGGATTCATCTAAATTGACCTTCACTTTAAGTAACAATTTGTTTGAAGGAGCATTATATACATAATAATTGAATAATGGATACACAATAAAAAGACAATGCAATAGCACTTACTTTGACTTTGAAATGAGCAGTAGAATATTTTCTGTCAAATTTTAAAATGAATCCAATGTTCCCTCACATGTATCATGTGACAGCCACCAGCCAATCACAAAGGCATATACATCTATACTGTGCACTTTCACACATGCTCAGTAGGAGTTGAAGCCTCAGGCCTTCTGCATATAAAAAGTTTTGATAATAGAAGTATATTGGAAAGTTTTTTTTTATGGCTGCTTTATCTGCCTCATGAAACCTTCATTTAATTGACTTTGGTGGCCCTTTAAAGGGACATTTTTCTTTCATGATTCATATAGAACCTACAATTGTAAACATTTTTTAAAATTGTATTCTCTATCAAAATCATGAAAGAATAAAACTGGGTTTCAGGTCCCTTTAAGCCCAGCACATTATATGTAACAAGCTGTTGCAACACACACATCTGCTTAGCTAAATTACATTATAACCCTTTTATAAAAGAAACTTGAAACCTTTTTGTTTATCTGATGTTTTTATTGAACATTTGAGCTCTTTAATGATATCTCTGACCTACTTATCTGATTACACATTTTCCTGTTCACCTTTGTATACTGATTCATTTTGAGTCATTTGCTTTTTGCTGTTCTTTAGTGACCCACAAATTTGCATTACTAATAAAGTTACATTGATATTTGAAATACGTAAATGTGTCTTAAAAAAATGAAAATCTACAAATTCTACGCATTCTATTCCTTGAATGAATCAATTAGCAATAGACCAGAGTAGCTGGGTAGGATGGTTATCAGGTCACAGGGCAGGATTCTTAAAGGGATACTGTAGTGCATGCTCTAATTTAAGCACTACTGACCTTGCAAATCTCTGTCAAACCCCTGCACATACTACCGCTAGGAAGCTGCAGAGAACTGCTGGTTCCCGAGCAGAGACAGCTAGTGAGCCAATCAGCAACAGCGGCCCAACCCTGCAATTCCCTGGGGCTCCTAAGTGATATTTTAACTGTGTTAAATCACTTTACAGGCGTTAAACACTTTCGGCTAGATTTAGAGTTCTGCGTTAGCCTTAAAAAGCAGCGTATTACGAGTCAGGCAGGAAAGGGTCTACCGCTCACTTTTTTTCCGCGAATCGAGGCTACCACAAATCCCCTTACGTCAATTGCGTATCTTATCTTTTCTATGGGATTTGCCTAATGCCGGTATTACGAGTCTTGGAAGAAGTGAGCGGTACAGCCTCTACCGCCAAGACTCCAACCGCATAAAAAAGTCAATAGTTAAGAGTTTTATGGGCTAACGCCGGAACATAAAGCTCTTAACTACAGTGCTATAAAGTACACTAACACCCATAAACTACCTATGAACCCCTAAACCGAGGCCCCCCCACATCGCAAACACTAAAATAAAATTATTTAACCCCTAATCTGCCGACTGGACATCGCTGCCACCTACATTATAGCTATTGAACCCCTAATCTGCTGTCCCCAACATCACCGACACCTACATTATATTTATTAACCCCTAATCTGTCCCCCCCAATGTCGCCGCAACCTACCTACAATTATTAACCCCTAATCTCCCGCCCCCAACGTCGCCGCTACTATAATAAAGTTATTAACCCCTAAACCTAAGTCTATCCCTAACCCTAACACCCCCCTAAGATAAATATAATTTAAATAAAATGAACTAAAATTACTATCATTAAATAAATTAATCCTATTTAAAACTAAATACTTACCTTTAAAATAAACCCTAATATAGCTACAATATAACTAATAGTTACATTGTAGATATTTTAGGATTTATATTTATTTTACAGGCAACTTTGTATTTATTTTAACTAGGTACAATAGCTATTAAATAGTTATTAACTATTTAATAGCTACCTAGTTAAAATAATTACAAAATTACCTGTAAAATAAATCCTAACATAAGTTACAAATACACCTAACACTACACTATCAATAAATTAATTAAATAAATTAACTACAATTATCTAAACTAAAATACAATTCAATAAACTAAACTATAATACAAAAAACAAACACTAAATTCCAAAAAATAAAAATATATTACAAGAATTTTAATCTAATTACACCTAATCTAAGCCCCCTAATAAAATAAAAAAGCCCCCCAAAATAATAAAATTCCATACCCTAAACTAAATTACAAATTAATCAGCTCTTTTACCAGCCCTTAAAAGGGCTTTTTGCGGGGCATTGCCCCAAAGTAATCAGCTCTTTTACCTGTAAAATAAAATACAATCCCCCCCCAACATTACAACCCACCACCCACACACCCCTACTCTAAAACCCACCCGATCCCCCCTTAAAAAAACTAACACTACCCCCCTGAAGATCACCCTCCCTTGAGCCGTCTTCAGCCAACCGGCCACCGATGGGACAGAAGAGGACATTCGGACCGGCAGAAGTCTTCATCCTATCCGGGCAGAAGAGGACATTCGGACTGGCAGACATCTTCATCCAGACGGCATCTTCTATCTTCATCCTTCCGGAGCGGAGCCATCTTCTATCCAGCCGACGCGGAGCCATCCTCTTCTTCCGACGGACTAACGACGAATGAAGGTTCCTTTAAATGACATCATCCAAGATGGCGTCCCTCGAATTCCGATTGGCTGATAGGATTCTATCAGCCAATCGGAATTAAGGTAGGAAAAATCTGATTGGTTGATTTAATCAGCCAATCGGATTGAAGTTCATTCTGATTGGCTGATTGGATGAGCCAATAGAATGCGAGGTCCGCGCCGCGGAATCTGTTGGCGCTCTACAAATAACCGATAATAATAATATAGGGCAGATTACAAGTGGAGTGGTATTTAACGCTCACGTTCGAGCGCTACCTCTGCTAGAAGCATTATTATGTACAAATCCAGAACTTAGTGTGTTGCACTTTCACAAGAAGAAATCCAGCTACGAAAAGAACCTCTGCTGCCCTCTGCCAGGAAGTTGTCAATGGGAAGAAGGTTTACCTTCCAACATGACAATGACCCAAAGCCAGTGGTGTATTTAGGTTTTCTGCTGCCCTAGGCACTCAGAATCCTGCTGCCCCACCCCCTGATTTTGGCCATTTTTGGTCAGGCTTTCAGCATGTCATGTGATAGTTTGGCTGGGCATAAATACAGTACAGAAAAAAAGACTAAAACAATTCACATTTACTGTCCCTTTAAGTTGGAAATATGAGAGAGACAATTGAGGAATGGATACCAAAACTCAGATATTAGTTTGTGCTAGGTTAGGGTTCCCTTGTATAGTTGGATAGGTATGTTAGATTCTGTTTCTGTATTATTAATCTTGCAGACTTGCTATGTTTATTTGGTGAATAAAGTGTGAAGTTGGTTTAGGACCAGGACCAGGTAGAAACATAATTCATGGGCTGACATATGTGGGCAGCAACTCTCCTTGAGATATCTAGAGTGAAACCTAAGTTGAGGTTCTAAAATGGCGGCAGCAGCAGCCATAATTAGAGAGGTGCATGTCCCTTTAATATTTGTTAGATGTCATCTAATCTTTTTTTCAGCAACTCTGCTGGTATATTACATATGTGCTGTTCAATTACAAATTAAATGTATTTCATATAATATAGTAGATTATTTGGATCCTGGAAGATACCTATTGAGGGGTCAAGGTGGGATGAGATGTGGTAAACATAAAATGGAAAGAACCGCTAGAGAGTGAGAGCAGAGGGAATTGTAGACAGTCTGACAGTCACTAACAGTGTCTCACGTCACGGTGCCAGTTTTGTAAGTTTCTCTCCCTCCCGAGTCCCGGATCCATCTGAACAGACTAGCGTCAGACTCACTCAGAGTGTTAATAATGTGTTGGCTCAGCACACAGCAAAAATGACCACACAGTGGTTGAAGGAGAAAAAGGTGAATGTCCTCGCATGGCTTAGTCAGAGCCCGGACTTAAACCCCATTGAATATCTGTGGCATGACTTAAAGACTGCAGTCCACAAACGGTCACCATCAAATGTAACGGAACTAGAGCAGTTCTGCAAAGAAGAGTGGGCAAATATTGCACAGTCTAGATGTGCAAAATTAGTAGAGACATATCCCAACAGACTAAATGCTGTATTTGAATTGTCTTCATTTTTTCCTGACATGTTGGTGTTATATCTTTCACTTGGATTTTATAAATTGCACTAAGTAATTACAACTGGATAAACAAACCTGTGTCTGTCTTTGTTTCAGTCTGCATAGCAACAAAATGTGATTATTTTCAAGGGGTGGTGATTCTTTTCAATACCCACTGTATAGGCTTATATATATTTATATTTGCTGCCCATCACTGCACTACTTAACCCCTTCGCTGTGCTAGTTCTCATTCCGTGTCTGACGGCATGAGAACGAGGCTCCCATTAGAGCCTATGGAACTGCACACCTCATTGCGCCTCACTTGTAATACCGGTATTACTCAGTTGAGCACACATATCGCTTTCGTTTAAGCAATATTTTGCACTCAACTTGTATTCAAGCCCTATATGGCAACAGTTTTGCAAGAATGTTATCCATTTGCAAGCGCACTAGATGGTAGACACCGACCTTGGTATCTCCTCAACACAGAATATCATGAGAACGAAGCAAATTTGATAATAGAAGTAAATTGGAAGCTTTTTAAAATGCTATGCTCTTTCTGAATCACACAAGAAGATTTTTGGGTTTCATGTCCCTTTAAGCTTGTGAAGTCTGCAGCGTGCACTTTGAGTTTTTAGAACTGGAAAACCCACAGTTTTCAGACATAAATTACAGGAAAACGAGGCAAAATCAATTATTTTATTATTAGTATAATGCCAAGTTGTTGTACGACATATAATTAAACATTATATATTACAATATGAAGGTGCTGATTGTCTCTTTAATCTTCTTATTTCATAATCCAAAAACCAAATGTGCAGAACTAAAGGCAAACAAATTGGCAGTTTTGAGGTTTAGGGGCCCATTTAACAAGCTCCGTTCGGAGCTTGTGGGCCCGTGTTTCTGGCGAGTCTTCAGACTCGCCAGAAACACCAGTTAGGAAGCAGCAGTCTAAAGACCGCTGCTCCATAACCCTGTCCGCCTGCTCTGAGCACGATCGGGTTGATTGACAGCTCCCTGCTGGCGGCCCATTGGCCGCGAGTCAGCAGGGGGCGGCGTTGCACCAGCAGCTCTTGTGAGCTGCTGGTGCAATGTTAAATGTGGAGAGCGTATTGCTCTCCGCATTCAGCAAGGTCTTGCAGACCTAATCAGCACTGTCGGATCAGGTTCGCAGAACCTTTGATAAATAGGGGCCTTAGTGATTACATCACAGGTTGAACGGTCTGGTGACTGATTCTTTTTAATAGCGTGTAGTGATGTTAATAGGTGCAATTAAAGGAACATTAAAGTCAAATTAAAATGTTTATGATTCAGATTGAGCACTTAATTTTATACAATTTTCCAATTTACTTCTTTATATATATATATAGGTATAGATCTATAGTTTACCAAATACCATAAGATATATGAAGAAATATGTTTTTAGGAAGAAATAGAACATATTCTGTTATGTGAAGAACATTGGAATGTGAAATATTCGATCGGGTGTAAACACAAGTAAGGTCTTTGGTTTTTCCACTTTTCATGTTTCATTAAAGTATTTGGCAAATATGTTAATGCAATCACAATATTGTAAGTTTGGCTTTAGGTTAGAGCGAGCAAAAACGTTTAACTTTCAACGTGTAACACGCACAGTATCCAACGCGCACAAAAACTTAAATCTAGCGGAGTTAGTGCGTGAGCAATAATTACCACTCCACTTATTATCTGGCCCAATATGCCTACAAAATCCCTGACTTTGCACAAGTGTACCTCGATTAATTGATGCTGTTTTGAAGGCAAAGGGAGGGGAGGGTCACACCAAATATTGATTTGATTTAGATTTTTCTTGTATTTACTCACTTTGCATTTTGTTAATTGCTAAAAATACTATGATCTAATTTGCTTCAATCTCTTGGTATCCTTTGATGAAGAATCAGAAATGCACTACTGGGAGCTAGCTGAATACATTAGGAGAGCCAATAACATGTCATACATCGCAGCCACCAATAAGTGGGGTCAAAAAGTGGGGTCAAAAGTACATCATATTACAACTCATTTTGTTTCCAGTATTTACAGATCTAGCTCAGTTTACTGACCGTCAATACCAATAACAAATGCTTTTTTTACTTTATATCCTCCAGCTCGGCGAGAAGTACGGCAGCGTCTACACGATTTACTTTGGATGGAATCCAGTTGTGGTGCTGTATGGGTACGACACATTGAAGGATGCGTTGCTTGGGCAGGCAGATGATTTCAGCGGGAGAGCCATTGTCCCGGTCTTTGAAAGGGTTGCCCATCGGAAAGGTTTGCTTGTGTTTTTTATTTTTTATTATAATCTGGGTCCTGTAACGATTCTTGATAAATATTTCATCACCCAACTGGCTAGCAGCAAAATATTAAGCCATGATTTACTTTTCTTTGGAGAACGCTCTTGTGGATGATTCTACTAACCTATAAAAACATGTTACTAGATAATAAAACATATCAATGACTGTTTATTATGTGTTTAATGTAACCCAGGGCTGGTCTTCTCCAATGGAACTCACTGGCAGCAGCAGAGGAGGTTCTCTCTTGCAACCCTGCGTAGTTTTGGAATGGGGAAGAGGAGTATCGAGGAACGTGTGACAGAGGAAGCCACGTTTTTGGTGGAGTTTTTCCAGAGAAAACAAGGTAATCTTTATTTAATAATATAAAAACAAATTGTCCTGGCAACTGAGATTATAGAAACCCCCTCATTGGGACACTGAAATGTGCAAAAATAAGAAAACAGAGCCTGCAATAAACAAATCAGTTTACTTCTTTTATCAAGCTTACTTCTCTTGGTATCATTTGTTGCAGAGCAAACCTATGTAGGGTCAGGAGCGTGCACGTCTCTTGACCACTATATGGTAGCAGCTTTGAAATAATGCTTGTAAACACTGCTGTCATCTAGTGCTCAAAATTATATCTCATTGATAAAAACCTTATCAAAAGAATGCTATCATATAGTGCTCCAGACGCAAGCACACTGCTGAGCCTTCCTAGGTATGCTTTTTAACAAAGGATACAAAGAGAACAAAGTACATTTGCTAATAGGAGTAAATTGTGTATATATATATATATATATATATATATATATATATATGTGACGAAACCAATCTCGCCACTGTACATTGGAGGGCCTGTTATGGAACATTCTTTGGGCTGGAGGTACATGGGCTTATGGATACCCAGAGACTGCATGGAAATATGGAATTTTATATGCTGGACACCCCATGTACTTTCATAACTCTGTCTTATGTCTATGTCACCCTGTATCCATAAATACAGGATGGGTACAGGGTGTGAGTGCCCCTTGTGGGAGCAATTGTGACTCTATAAGCCAAGTGGGCATAAAAGACTTTATAGCTAATAAGAACTGTTCCTATATTCTGTAATAAGATGTATTCTATGTATGTTTAAGATCTGATTGTGTCTCAGGAGTCTGTCTAGGTAAACTGATTGTGTTTTGTGTGATTATGTTAACTAGACTGCCCAACATCAGATTGTCTGAGTACTTAATATGTTAATCTGTTTTACCTGTGAATAGACAATTCTTAGAGGTTTGATGCATTGTTCATATGTTTGCTTTACTGTTTAACCAATGCCCTCTGTAACCTGAAGCCAGGGTTATATTCAACCCCCCCATCTGGGGTCAAAACCTGTATAAATACTAGGCATTCAGCCTTTAATAAATATATTCTGTTTTAAACCTGAAATGTGGAGCTTGGTCTCATGTTTGCAGGGAAACTGATCAAGGTTGTGAAGTGCTGATTCTGTATGCAGGACATTGTTCCCTGGTACTAACCCTTGGTACACTGTTGGTACCGTAACATTGGTGGCAAGCGACGGGATTGATCCTACAGCCAGAAGGACAGCTACAGGAGACACCATTCCGTGGATTTACAAGTTGGGGGCAACGCATGTCCCAGTACAGCGACCCTAAAAGCAACAGAATGGAACCAGCGGTGTTATATGAGGAGGAGGACCTGGATGGCCGGGATGCATTAAGGAAAGGCATCTGGTACCAGGCCCTGGATAATGTACAATACCAGCAGGGTAAGAGTCTCCCCAGTGAAGAGCAGAGGTTGCAGAAGCAAGTGGCCCTGGGGATGCCCTTCCTGGGAGAGCAGCCCCTGGAGGAATGGGTGAAGGCACTAGAGCACCGGGTATGGCAGGAGCTATGGCTGGAGGATGCCTACCAGGCGCTCTGGTGGTATATGGCACAGTATATACCCTGGACAGCTGAGCATGACAAACCAGAGGGAGAGGAGTTTGATGGTCCTGGCTTGTTATGGGAGTCCTTTGCAGAGCCTGACTTTGGGAGCCCTGCACAGACCAGACTTCAGGACATTTTCTATGAGAGGGAGGCTAGGCATGACTGGGCTGACCCCCATGAAGTAGAGCCAGACCTGGCTCACTTAGCAGCCCTGGAGTGGGAACTGGAGCAGGACTACCGAGATCTCTTCCACTCCATTGGGAAGGCTCAGCAGGACAGCAAGGTGAAAGACCCAGATCCAGACCCATTCAGCTGGGAAGATATTGTGGAGATTTACTGGGAAGGACCCCAGGTGGCCGGTGGAGATGGGACCGAGGTCTCTCCACCGGTCCTGCAGGGAATTGGGAGCCCAGACTCCATTCCCCAGCGGCAGGCTGAGTTACAGGGGGCAGAGACAGTTGGTCCTGTCCCCCAGCAGCAGAGTGATATGCAGGGAATTGGGAGCCCAGACTCCATTCCCCAGCGGCAGGCTGAGTTACAGGGGGCAGAGACAGTTGGTCCTGTCCCCCAGCAGCAGAGTGATATGCAGGGAATTGGGAGCCCAGACTCCATTCCCCAGCGGCAGGCTGAGTTACAGGGGGCAGAGACAGTTGGTCCTGTCCCCCAGCAGCAGAGGAATATACAGGGAATTGGGAGCCCAGACTCCATTCCCCAGCGGCAGGCTGCGTTACAAGGGGTAGGGACAGTTGGTCCTGTCCCCCAGCAACAGGGCTGTTTAGCCAAAGGGGAGATGATCGGTCTCCCCCTCCAGCAACCAGGCTCCCACCAGGCTACTTCCATGGTAGTGCTGGCACCCGGGCAGAGTACAGCTGGTCTCTGCCCACCTCGCAACCCACCAATTCAGCGTGCCAGTCCCCCACACAGCTGTGGTGAGGCACCTGGACATGGACAAGTTTTCCCCATACTCAGGTGTAGTAACCATTTATTGTGGGTGGGCTGTACTACTAATTGTGTTTTATGGGTGGGTTGCTGGACTAACCAGGGCACTGACCGGCAGGAGGTCAGATACCCTGTTAGTCTGTTTGGAAAAGGGGAGAGATGTGACGAAACCAATCTCGCCACTGTACATTGGAGGGCCTGTTATGGAACATTCTTTGGGCTGGAGGTACATGGGCTTAAGGATACCCAGAGACTGCATGGAAATATGGAATTTTATATGCTGGACACCCCATGTACTTTCATAACTCTGTCTTATGTCTATGTCACCCTGTATCCATAAATACAGGATGGGTACAGGGTGTGAGTGCCCCTTGTGGGAGCAATTGTGACTCTATAAGCCAAGTGGGCATAAAAGACTTTATAGCTAATAAGAACTGTTCCTATATTCTGTAATAAGATGTATTCTATGTATGTTTAAGATCTGATTGTGTCTCAGGAGTCTGTCTAGGTAAACTGATTGTGTTTTGTGTGATTATGTTAACTAGACTGCCCAACATCAGATTGTCTGAGTACTTAATATGTTAATCTGTTTTACCTGTGAATAGACAATTCTTAGAGGTTTGATGCATTGTTCATATGTTTGCTTTACTGTTTAACCAATGCCCTCTGTAACCTGAAGCCAGGGTTATATTCAACCCCCCCCCCCATCTGGGGTCAAAACCTGTATAAATACTAGGCATTCAGCCTTTAATAAATATATTCTGTTTTAAACCTGAAATGTGGAGCTTGGTCTCATGTTTGCAGGGAAACTGATCAAGGTTGTGAAGTGCTGATTCTGTATGCAGGACATTGTTCCCTGGTACTAACCCTTGGTACACTGTTGGTACCGTAACAATATATTTTTAGAATTGTATTCTGTATGTGAATCATGAGTTTATGTTCTTTTAATGATTTTGATGATATAACACAAAGCAGAAGGTAGAGCTGTTATGCACAGTCATGAGTTAAAACTAAAGTCACAAAGTTACATTTCCCATAAAGGCCTAGATCACAAGTGGAGCGCAAACGTGTTAGCGTCATTGTGCATTAGCATTGCTCAATCAGTAACGCTTCTTTCTTTGCCCTCTTAGTACAAAGTTATTTTTTATTGCTCAAGCGATAGTGTAGTACGCTAATATCTGCATGTTAGATAGTTCAGTGCACGCTAACATCCGCATGTCAGATAGTCTAGTGCACGCTAATATCAACATGTTATATAGTCTAGTGCGCACTAATATCTGCATGTCAGATAGTCTAGTGCACGCTAATATCAACATGTTATATAGTCTAGTGCGCGCTAATATCTGCATGTTATATAGTCTAGTGCACGCTAATATCTGCATGTCAGATAGTCTAGTGCACGCTAACATACGCATGTTAGATAGTCTAGTGCACGCTAATATCTGCATGTCAGATAGTCTAGTGCACGCTAACATCCACATGTCATATAGTCTAGTGCACGCTAACATCCGCATGTCAGATAGTCTAGTGCACGCTAATATCTGCATGTTATATAGTCTAGTGCACGCTAATATCTGCATGTTATATAGTCTAGTGCACGCTAATATCTGCATGTCAGATAGTCTAGTGCACGCTAACATCCGCATGTCAGATAGTCTAGTGCACGCTAATATCAACATGTTATATAGTCTAGTGCGCGCTAATATCTGCATGTCAGATAGTCTAGTGCACGCTAATATCAACATGTTATATAGTCTAGTGCGCGCTAATATCTGCATGTCAGATAGTCTAGTGCACGCTAATATCAACATGTTATATAGTCTAGTGCACGCTAATATCTGCATGTCAGATAGTCTAGTGCACGCTAATATCAACATGTTATATAGTCTAGTGCGCGCTAATATCTGCATGTTATATAGTTTAGTGCACGCTAATATCTGCATGTTATATAGTCTAGTGCACGCTAACATCCGCATGTCAGATAGTCTAGTGCACGCTAATATCAACATGTTATATAGTCTAGTGCGCGCTAATATCTGCATGTCAGATAGTCTAGTGCACGCTAATATCAACATGTTATATAGTCTAGTGCGCGCTAATATCTGCATGTCAGATAGTCTAGTGCACGCTAATATCTGCATGTTATATAGTCTAGTGCACGCTAATATCTGCATGTTATATAGTTTAGTGCACGCTAACATCCGCATGTCAGATAGTCTAGTGCACGCTAACATCCGCATGTCAGATAGTCTAGTGCACGCTAACATCCGCATGTCAGATAGTCTAGTGCACGCTAACATCCGCATGTCAGATAGTCTAGTGCACGCTAACATCCGCATGTCAGATAGTCTAGTGCATGCTAATATCTGCATGTCAGATAGTCTAGTGCACGCTAATATCCGTATGTCAGATAGTCTAGTGCACGCTAATATCTGCATGTCAGATAGTCTAGTGCACGCTAATATCCGCATGTCAGATAGTCTAGTGCACGCTAATATCTGCATGTTAGATAGTCTAGTGCACGCTAACATCTGCATGTCAGATAGTCTAGTGCACGCTAACATCCGGATGTCAGATAGTCTAGTGCACGCTAATATCTGCATGTCAGATAGTCTAGTGGACGCTAATATCCGCATGTCAGATAGTCTAGTGCACGCTAATATCTGCATGTTAGATAGTTCAGTGCACGCTAACATCCGCATGTCAGATAGTCTAGTGCACGCTAATATCTGCATGTTAGATAGTTCAGTGCACGCTAACATCCGCATGTCAGATAGTCTAGTGCACGCTAATATCAACATGTTATATAGTCTAGTGCACGCTAACATCCGCATGTCAGATAGTCTAGTGCACGCTAATATCAACATGTTATATAGTCTAGTGCACGCTAACATCCGCATGTCAGATAGTCTAGTGCACGCTAACATCCGCATGTCAGATAGTCTAGTGCACGCTAATATCTGCATGTCAGATAGTCTAGTGCACGCTAATATCTGAATGTCAGATAGTCTAGTGCACGCTAACATCCGCATGTCAGATAGTCTAGTGTACGCTAATATCTGCATGTCAGATAGTCTAGTGCACGCCAACATCCGCATGTCAGATAGTCTAGTGCACGCTAATATCTGCATGTTAGATAGTGTAGTGCACGCTAACACCCGCATGTCAGATAGTCTAGTGCACGCTAACACCCGCATGTCAGATAGTCTAGTGCACACTAACACCCGCATGTCAGATAGTCTAGTGCACGCTAATATCTGCATGTCAGATAGTCTAGTGCGCGCTAACATCCGCATGTCAGATAGTCTAGTGCACGCTAATATCTGCATGTCAGATAGTCTAGTGCACGCTAACATCCGCATGTCAGATAGTCTAGTGCACGCTAACATCCGCATGTCAGATAGTCTAGTGTACGCTAACATCCGCATGTCAGATAGTCTAGTGCACGCTAACATCCGCATGTCAGATAGTCTAGTGCACGCCAACATCCGCATGTCAGATAGTCTACTGCGCTAAAATCTGCATGTCAGATAGCGCCAGTGCACTAAATCTTTCACATATGTGGGCTGGCAGTAAAATACATGTCAGATATTGGCTGTGCACTATTTTGTATTGCGCTTGAATAAAAAAGATAACTTACCACTAGGTGCTAGATTACAAGTGGCACTACTATTTAGTGCTCCCACTTGAGAATTAAATTCGCTAAAAGTAAGCTTTTTGTGGGTGATGGATAGCGCCCATATTACAAGTTGAAATTAAAAGGTTTTCGTACAAGCGCTAACCCAACGTGACACAAAAAGCCTTACTCCGAATTTCATGACCACGTTAACGTATTCCCCCATAGACTTCAATGGAGGATGAAAGTGGAATAAAACGTAACACCCTACTCGCGCATAAACCCAATCACGTTTTTAAAGCACGTTAACCCGACATGAAATATGAGTATTTCATATTCCAATGTTCTTCACATAGCATAATATGTTCTGTTTATTCATAAATACATATTTCTACATATATCTGATGGTACATATATACATACATACATACATACATACATACATACATACATACATACATACATACATACATAATATACATACATACATTCTTATAGAATCTCACCAGCCCATGGACCTTTAGATAATCAGGCCCATAGTTGTTTTCATTCTACACTTTTATTTCTATATTCTATATAATGGGATATTTCCAATTCCTTCCTAAAAGGCCAGATTTTCAGGATTGGAAAAAAAAAAAGATTTTCAGGATTACCTTGGGTGAGAGCAGGTAAAATAATCATATTTACTAATCAGCTGATTATTTTACCTATGCTCCAGTTCAAATATCCTGAAAATCTTGCCTGTTAGGGAGGCCTTAAGTTGAAAACCTCGTTGCTAGATGAATGAAGATACCGTTATATTAATGATATACTGTTATATTAATCAAAGTTCAAACAAGTATACACACATAGTTGCATATATTTGTGGAAATATTTTGATTTAATATCTTTATTTTTACATTACAGGAAAGCCGTTCAACCCAGCTTCCCGGGTAACAGCAGCAGTATCCAATGTAATTTGCTCAATTGTATTTGGCGACCGTTTTGATACAGAAGATGAAACATTTCAGACACTACTCAGGATGGTTAATGAGAATATCACCTTTTTGGGAAAACGCGGATTCCAGGTATACATTTTAAGAATCTTTTAGTTAAACAATAAAAAACATACGAGAGTACTTTTTAATCATGTTAAAATATTTTTTCATGAAGAAAGATTACAGTTTAGATTTTTAAATTAAATGGGAATAAATTTAAATGTTCTGAAGAAATACTTTAGTTCTAACAAATCGGAGCATTTCATTATTGCATTATCATGTCACTTTAAATGCATAATTGTGCGTATTGATAAAGGGGCGGTGTATCTACAGACAACAAAGGCTTCTTCTACAGTTAAACAGATTTTATAAATGTAACGTACAGTGCATGCAGGGACACGAGAAAGCCTAACCCATTGTAAACAAACACTGGCTCAGTAGCTAGAAGGTGAGTTAATTGTTAGCATAGGGTGTTCACTCTGTAATCACTTTACCTCTATATATCTTTTTTTAATTCTGCATACCGCTGGTTGTATTAACCCCTTTGCAATACTAGGAGTTACAGTCCCATCAGAGGTTCTAAGTGGGTTCTTGGAAGTACTGACCTGCTCCATTTATTGGCTATTCATCCCCTTTACTAATGGCTTAAAGAGTGGTAAACATTAATAGGGATTATAAAAAAAAATGAAGGCAGAAATAATTATTTGTAACCAGAATGTGTGGTCCACCACTAATACAGTCCCAACCCCCAGGATATTAACTCTGTGGTCACTAGTGACAGCACCCTCCGTTTGTATGGTATAGAACATATTCTGTGTGGCAGTGAAGGGGTTAGTGCCTATATGCTTTGGGCTAATGGCAGATGAGGTTATAAGGTTTTTAATTCCCAAGATCCTGGGTCACAGGACATAAAACACAAAGGCTTGGCTTTTGTGAGAGCAATATGCAATATGCCCAAACAAAGGCCCAATAAGCACAAACGCAGAAGTATTAAGCACTCAGAACATGTTGGGTTTATAAAAAAATTATATATAGCATCAGTATTCAACATTTATAAAAGCACAAAATCTGAGTAATATCTGACAAACTGTGATATATACATTATGTATGTGGGAGTGATTTACACATTAGATAGATAGACAGACAGAAAGATAGATAGATAGATGACATACAAACAGCTATAGAGATATATAGATGACAGACAAACAGATATAGAGATAGATAGACAGACAAACAGATATAGAGATAGATAGACAGACAAACAGATATAGAGATAGATGACAGACAAACAGATATAGAGATTGATAGATAGACAGACAGAAAGATAGATAGATAGATGACATACAAACATATATATAGATAGATGACAGACAAACAGATATAGAGATAGATGACAGACAAACAGATATAGAGATTGATAGACAGACAGAAAGATAGATAGATGACATACAAACATATATAGAGATAGATGACAGACAAACAGATATAGAGATAGATAGATAGATGACAGACAAACAGATATAGAGATAGATGACAGACAAACAGATAGAGAGATAGACAGACAGACAGAAAGATAGATAGATGACATACAAACATATATAAAGATAGATAGATGACAGACATACAGATATAGAGATAGGTGACAGACAAACAGATATAGAGATAGATAGATAGACAGACAGAAAGATAGATAGATGACATACAAACATATATAGAGATAGATAGATGACAAACAAACAGATATAGAGATAGATGACAGACAAACAGATATAGAGATAGATAGATAGATAGATAGATAGATAGATAGATGATAGATAGATAGAGGACATGCAAACAGATATAGCTAAAGATAAATAGATAGATAGATGACAAACAGATATAGAGATAGATGATGGATAGATAGATAGATAGATAGATAGATAGATAGATAGATGACAGACAAACAGATATAGAGATAGATAGATGACAGACAAACAGATATAGCTAAAGATAAATAGATAGAAAGACAAATAGATAGATAATCAGATAGATAGATAAACAGACAGATACAAAGTTTGATAGATAGACAGATAAATAGATAAACCGATATAGAGATAGATAGATAGATGACAGACAAACAGATATAGAGATAGATAGATAGATAGATAGATAGATAAAGGACAGACAAACAGATATAGCTAAAGATAAAAAGATAGATGAAAGATAAATAGATAGATAGATAAACAGACAGATAGGTAATCAGACAGATAGATAAACAGACAGATACAAAGTTTGATAGATAGACAGATGGATAGATAGATAAATAGACAGACAGATAGATAGATAAACAGACAGATAAACCGACGGACAGATAAACAGACAGATAAATAAACAGACGGACAGACATATCTCAGAAGTCTAAAATAAACTGCTAACCTTTTTTTCTTACAGATGTACAACACATACCCTAACATCCTTAAGTGGCTTCCTGGAGAACACCACAAAATCTTCCAGAATGTGTCCATGTTGCAGACATATCTGAGAGGACTCATAGACAATCATCTTCTGTCCCGCGACCCCAACTGTCCCCGAGATTTTGTGGACAGTTTCCTTAATAAGATCGAGGAGGTAACTGGGTTTTACACATTTATGCTCAATCTCTTGGTTATCAGAACCTCATTATAGGCAACAGGTGTAGTGAGTGGGTCCATAGGTTATGCAAAAGGTTAGCAGTATGCTGCTAAAAAGCATTGGGGGAAAGTCTGCTTATACAATGATACAATATGTGCGTGTGCTGGGTACCAATCTCAGAGTGCACAAGGGAGCTGATAGGTAAACAAGCTCTGTGCAATATACATGAATGATTCTATTACCTATTATATTACTAACAAGTGCCTCTATGTGCACTACAAAACACACTGCAAATGTCAAATATTCAGTAGCTCTAAGACCCCAGTATCCTATTGAAATACATGAATCTTTAACCTGAGAACTGATTTGCAAATGAAGGACAAATTAAGAGCATGATTATTTTTTATCCAGGTTTGAGACCGTAGGAGGTCAGGCAAAAGGTGAGATGTCATGAGTCATGGCAGAAAGGGGTCAGGGTGGACACAAGAAATGTATCTACAAACCTTATAACCTGAGCACAGTAAATGTAATTGTGCTTGTGCATGCAGGATTATACACAGCCTGAGAGTAACCTGACAGCTGCATAAGCTACGGCACTTGGTAATGAGAAAACAATAGGTCTGGTGAGGTGCGACTGCCAGCTTTGTGATAGGTCCAAAAGCAGGCGATGTGCAAGAGGGTATCCATGGTAACCAGCCCCACCTAGTGTAACGATGTGTATATTGGCTAAACTAATTCACAAGGGATTAAATAAACATAGAGACATGAGTTATATGTAGGGCTCCTCTCTAACACTGAGTAGATGTCAGTTTTCTATTGACCTGTAACCTAAAGTGATGGCGATGACATTAAAACACCAACTCACTCTAATTGGCTGTTGGTAGACCACAATGCTAGATTCTTACCCAATCACAGTTTTCGTCACCTATTTTTTTTTATGTCACATTACAAAATACACCATTTTGGTTCTCAGGAGGCTGGTAACCCTGATTCCCATTTCACCATGGACAGTCTGACATACACAACCTTCAATCTGTTCATCGCTGGCACTGAAACAACATCTTCCACAATCCGCTGGGCCCTGAGGTTTATGCTGGCATATCCAGAAATTCAGAGTAAGTTTTACAGAAATAAAATACTTTTTATGACTTATAGAGATACATTATGTGGGTTATTTGTCAAGGAATAATCTCAATTTGTCCTGCTTTTCTCTTCATAGACCTCTGTGAATAGGGATGTGTAGACTATCTACGTTCTCACACACTTGTTATGATTTCTGTTTTTATTTTATTTTAGTTAAAAAAAACATTTGGTCATTTAGAATGAACGAGAATCTGGGTCATATGAACATAAGATTATTTGGGATTCCATTATAACATAAATTTATGAATCCATTAGACTATTATGGATTTGGGGATTCATAGAGCTCTTGGGAACCCATTAGGTTTGTTTTTAGAATCTTTGAGTCACTGGGGATACATTAGAATGTTTAGAATCTATAATGTTATTGTAAATGTATATAAGTTACTAGGTGATAAGCCTGCCCAGAGGGCAGTCTATTTTTTTAAATTGAGGTTTGCAGGAAATTAAAATCCATCCAGGGCAGGGAACGTGCACCCCCTTCTGCATACTGACCTATTTAAAATTACAGAAAAAAATAAACAAAAGTAAAAAAAAATAAACCTAATCTAATACCCCTATAAAAATAACCCCCCAAAATAAAAACACCCCCTAATCTAACAATAAACTACCAATAGCCCTTAAAAGGGCCTTTTGTAGGGCATTGCCCTAAGTTAAACAGCTCTTTTACCTAAAAAAAATTACAAAGTACCCCCTAAGAGTAAACCCCCCCACCCCACACAACCCCCAAAATAAAAAAACCTAAGATACCCATTGCCCCTAAAGGGGCATTTGTATGGGCATTGCCCATACAATCGGCTCTTTTGCTACCCATTAAAAAAAAAAATCCCTAATCTAAAAAAAAAAAACCCAAAAAACCCCCAACAACCTAAGTCTAACTCCGAAATAGGTACTCACCATTTCTGAAGTCAAGCAGTGAAGGTCTTCTTCCAGGCGGCAACATCTTCATCCAGCGCGTGGATATCTTCTGTCTTCATGCAGAGCAGAGGTGACCGCAAAGCATGACCGGAGATCGTGGAGCAAGAACGGCGGCCATGCAGACATCCAGCGGGGAGCAGCTTCTTCATGAGACTGCCGCCGCACACTGAAGATTGAATGCAAGGTACCCCATTAAAGAACCTTGCATTCCTATTGGCTGAAATTTTGAGAGCTACTAAAATCCTATTGGCTGTTCAAATCATCCAATAGGATTTCAGTAGCTCTTATCCTTTTGGCTGATTTCAAAACGTCAGCCAATAGGAATGCAAGGTACCCCAATTTAAATGGGGTACCTTGCATTCAATCTTCAGTGTGCGGTGACAACCGCATGAAGAGAAACCTCCGGTCCTGCTCCATGATCGCCGGTTCTTCTCCTCGGCCACCTCAGCGCCACCTTCGCTCTGGATGAAGATAGAAGATGTCCCTGCGCTGGATAAATATGTTGCCTCCTGGAAGAAGACCTTCACCGCCGGACTTCAGGAACTGTGACTACCTGTTTTGAGGTTAGACTAAGGTTTATTTAATTTATTTTTTGAGGTTTTTTTTTTTTTTTTAGATTAGGGATTTTTTTTTTAAGGGCAATGCCCATACAAATGCCCCTTTAGGGGCAATGGGTAGTGGGTGGTTAGTTTTTTTTTGTTAATACTTTGTGCGGGCGGTTAGGTGTTTTTTGTTAATACTTCGTGCGGGTGGTTAGGTTTTTTTTGTTAATACTTTGTGCGGGTGGTTAGGTGTTTTTTCGTTAATACTTCGTGCGGGTGGATAGGTTTTTTTTTTTGTTAATTCTTCATGCGGGCGGTTAGGTTTTTTTGTTATTTCGTGTGGGCGGCTAGTTTTTTTTGTTAATACTTTGTGCGTGTGGTTCATGCGGGCATTTGTTTTTGTTAATACTTTGTGTGGGCGGTTAGGTTTTTTTGTTATTATTTTGTGCTGGCGGTTAGGTTTTTTTGTTAATATTTTGAGCGGGCGGTTAGGTGTTTTTTTTGGTGAATGCTTCTTTTGGCTGCGTGCGCAGCCTACATTCTTTTGGCTGCGCGCACAACTGACGGCGGCGAGGGACACGTCACAAACGCGATTATAGTATAGATGTTAGGAATCTATTTACTTTTTGAAAATGCCTTAGATTGTTAGAATCCATTGAGCAATTTTAATGAGAGTCATTAAAATCATTGATTGCTGGGAATGCACTTGGTCTTTAGGAATCTGTATATGATATGGGATCTGTTAGATAATTAAGAATGTTCTAAACTTTCAGTAGCTTGCTATTTTACTGAATCTGAAGGTATAAAATAGATTAGTGGTGATCAATTAAATCATTGAGAATCCATTGGGCTATTGGAAATATGTTGGATTATTTTGATTCCATTGAGTGAGTTATTGAAAATTCATTAGATTTCTGGAATATTTTGACTTCCTGGAATCCATTTGGTGATGTGGGAAATACATTAGCTTGGTGACAATAGAGGGGATATTTGGGAATTCATTACATTGCAAAAATACCACTGAATTATTTTGCACCTGTTAGACTGTTGGGAATGAGTTGAAAACAAAATATATTTTCCTCACTATTTTTGTTGTTGCAGAAAAAATTCAGAATGAGATTGACAGTGTTCTAGGGTCTGAAAAATGCCCTTCCCTGGAGGATCGTGTCCGCCTGCCGTACACAGACGCCGTGATTCATGAAGTCCAGAGATTTGCCAGCATTGTCCCAAATGGCCTCCCCCATGAAGCGCTGTATGATATCAAATTTAAAGGCTACACCATTCCCAAGGTAAATAATATGTTACTGCACTGTATAATGTATACAACAGATCCTACTTCTATCAATGTAGATCACATTTCTCTTCCACGTATCCTGTGAGTCCTTAAAAAAATAAACCTAAAAATAACCGACTACTACTCATTTAAAGGGACATAAAGTCAAAACTAAGCTTTCAAGATTCTGATAGAGCCTGAGTTTTTAAATAACTTTCCAATTTACTTCTATTATCTAAATTAATTCATTCTTTTGGTATCCATTGTTGAAAAGCATACATAGGTAGGCTCAGAACCAGCAATGCACAACTGGGATCTAGCTGCTGATTGGTAGCTGCACATATATGCTTCTTGTCATTTGTATAGCCTGTGTTCAGCTAGCTCCCAGTAGTGCAGTGCTGCTGCTGAGCCTACCTAGGAAGGCTTTTCAACAAAGGATATTAAGAGAACAAATCTAATTTGATAATAGAAGTACATTAGAAAGTTTTTCAGAATTGTACAGAACTGTATTTCTTACATATCCACTGTACCTTGTATGTTTTATGTTTTGTATTTTGTAAAATGTGTGTGACTGAGTGTCGAGGGACCAATACTGATTTCTAGCTTTTTTATATACTTAAAAAAAAATCTAAATGTATGGAATGACTAAACCATCTTACCATGTAGGTGTATATATATATATATATACTGTTTCTTTTGTTTTATTTCTTACATATCCACTGTACCTTGTATTTTTTATGTTTTGTATTTTGATTCCTGAAAATGTAATAAAAATAAAAACAAAAGAAACTGTTTATTGCGTTTTCACAAACCTACATGAAAGTAAAATGCACAGGGGCAAAGTGACAGAAAACATGGCAAGCAATTAATTCATTATTGATGATGTTTTTTTTATTTATTTAAATAGACATAATATTTATATGCTAAATCACTTGAAAGTGATGCAGCATAACTGTAAAAAGCTGAAAAGAAAATATCACTAACATCTTTAGGTTAAAAGGGAAGATATTTTACCTCAATCTCTTCAGCTCACAATAGTAAGTGCTCCGATAACAGTTATAATTCAGCTATTGTCCAGCTGCAAGTTGGAGAAAAAAGAAATAGCCAATTAGGATCAGCAGTGTAACATCATGCATTGCTTTGTGATATAATGAGATTTCACTGAGATCTCGTGAGATTTCATAGTAAACTTCCTTAAACTGAATAGGAAAATAACATGACTGTGCCTGCACTTGCCAGATGAAAACTCCCTTTCAAGTCCTGGGACTAGCATCAGGATTGGCTGCATAAAGTCCGTTTTATAGTGGGGTGTGAATACTTGGGAAATTTTGAGGTACAATATCTCCCTTTTGTACATAGATATGTTCAGGTGATATTTTCCAGTGAGCTTTTTACAGCTAAGCTGCATCATTTTCAAGTGTATCATGTCCCTTTAACCAATAAATATATATTTCAGTCTTGATTGGATTCTATTGTACTTACCCACTCCCTAAATTCCCTCAGTATGATTCTTAACTGAAGAGTTGGCCATTACAGCCAATCACAAGCAATGGGATCCTCCCTTAAGCAGAGAACACAACCAGTGCCTCTGCTGTCAGATAACTGAAACAAGACACGCTTTCTTTAGTGCCAAGCACTATGGTTTGTGACTGGCTGTTCAGGCATGGGAGTGAGGGGAGGCCTGTCTTTAGGGCTAGATTTATTAAGCCCCTACGGCAGTAAGTTCTCTCAAGAACTTGCTCGCCGGGATTTATCAAGCAGCGGTCACCAGACCGCTGCTTCCCTAACATCTACGCCACCTCTAATGTGGTGAAATTCAATCTCCTCGGTCGAGTCCGACCGAGGAGATTGACAGCTCCTGCCCGCGCGTGATTGGCTGTGCGCGGGCAGGGGGCGGGATTGCATACATCTAGCCCTTAGTATAAGTCAGAGCCCATTGGAGTATAGAAGTCCGCTGACCCTCTAACAGCACTACATAGTAGTCACATTTAACTTACATTTAGCTACAATGACAGTGGTCATTTCATAGGAGTCTGGAAATAGATAAAAATAAATAGTTTGAGTTTGAATAAAGGAGAATATTTAAGGTTTTTAAGCTCTTTCATGTCTACACCTAACAGACGCTTTGCTTCCCCCATTTGTAGGGCACCCAAATAATCACATTCCTGCACTCAGCTCTCAATGACAAGAAGTACTGGGATAACCCTGAACTGTTCAACCCTGACCGCTTCCTGGATGAAAATGGGAAATTTATAAAGAATGAAGCTCAAATACCTTTTGGAGCCGGTAATTACAATAAAATCTTCTTCTGGGCCATTTGGATTGCTACAGGGGAATACATCTAGGGACAAGGAAGTCTTTAATGGAGAAGAAAGCGAGCCTGCAGATCTGGTCTGGGTGATAATTTATTTGGATGCAGAAGGGTTTAATAAAAGGGCCCTGGCTCGTGCCAGTTGGCAGAATGATATAGAAAACACTCTGATCTGATCAGGTTTGGTTTAAAGGGTCAGGCTCTGATTTAGAAGTTAGATTAGTAGATCTTGTAGGCAGAGGTGATTTGAAGCTGTGTTTGTATATAGGTTACACTAGAACTGTATCAGGTTTTAATAAGAATTTCTTTCTACCTTACAGGTAAAAGGTCATGCATTGGAGAGGCACTTGCAAAGACTGAAATCTTCATATTCTTTGTTAGTATCCTACAGAAGTTCACCCTAAAATCCGCTCCTGGGGAAGGTGGCCCTATTCAGTTAATGGGCGGAGGTACACGTGCCCCTGTGCCTTTTAATGTGTGCGCTGAATGGCGTCTTTAATAGCACTGGATCTCCAACTGGGTTGGTGTGATGAGCGACAAAATCCATCTGGAAGAAGCAGACTCACATTTATTGTTTTTGTATATAAATGAATCAGAAATATTCACTGGGGCAAAAGGGAAAAAATTCTATTGATTAGAAGCTCCATATAAGATTAGTGAATTTCACATTACTAGACGTCTATGTCCAGAGCAACTGTGAATCTGCTCTGTGTTCCTGAATCAGTCAGAACATTACATATAATAAGCTAAGCAGTTTCCATACTGACTTCATATCAGCTAAGAAATAACTAATTTATCTATAGAGGTCTATGAATTATTGCAAAGCATAAACCATCACCCAATTAGCTGTGACGTCAACTCTCAGGGCTTGTGTCTGAGGCAATCGGTTTTTGGGCAAAGAGCAGATTCACAGATGCACTAGAATTAGAAATCTCCCTTTTAGTTGCTGCACAAACAAATAGCCATATGATACCGATTAGCTAAACCATTAGGTTACTTTTGTGCCACTAAAATTTTATATCCCTAGTTAAAGGGACAGTCTACTCCAGAATTGTTATTGTTTAAAAAAATATATAATCCCTTTATTACCCATTCCATCTAAAATATCACTAACATTCCAGATCTGTTTTACCATCACGTTACTATACTTTTTACCTCTGTGATTACATTGTATCTAAACCTCTGCAGACTAATCTGTCATCCCCAATGTCGCCGCAACCTAACTACATTTATTAACCCCTAATCTGCCGCCCCCAACGTCGCCGCAACTATATTAAATGTATTAACCCCTAAATCTAAGTCTAACCCTAACACCCCCCTAACTTAAATATAATTTAAATATATCTAAATAAAATTACTATCATTAACTAAATTATTCCTATTTAAAACTAAATACTTACCTGTAAAATAAACCCTACGATAGCTACAATATAACTAATAATTACATTGTATCTATCTTAGGGTTTATTTTTATTTAACAGGCAACTTTGTATTTATTTTAACCAGGTAGAATAGTTATTAAATAGTTATTAACTATTTAATAGCTACCTAGTTAAAAAAAAATCAAATTTACCTGTAAAATAAATCCTAACCTAAGTTACAATTACACCTAACACTATACTATAGTGTAGTGTTAGGTGTAATTGTAACTTAGGTTAGGATTTTTTTTTACAGGTAAATTTGATTTTTTTTTAACTAGGTAGCTATTAAATAGTTAATAACTATTTAATAACTATACTATTTGGTCAGACTCGTAATACCGGCGCTATGCAAGTCCCATTAAAAATATAGGATACGCAATTAACGTAAGTGGATTTGCATTATTTTTGAGTCTGACCAAAAAAGTGAGCGGTGAGCCTGTAATTTCAAGACTCGTAATACCAGTGGGTGTTAAAAAGCAGCGTTGGGACCTCTCAATGCTGCTTTTTAAGGCTAACGCAAGAATCTAGCCGACTGTTTTTAATAGAAGCCTTGAGCCAGAAAAAAACTAATTGGTAACATTGAAAAGGAAATCATCCAAAATGAGATTTATCACCTCATTTATATATCAACTATCCTGTATGTAGTATTTTACTATCTCTCATTTGTAATGAAACTTCCTTTTGTATGATAAAGATCTTTTTGTTAGCAGTTAAAATATTTGTAGATATTTTTATATTGAACAATTCTATAAAAAAAAATTATGAAGCAAAAAATACTGTAGAATACTATAGACTACAAACTATTTCTTCTATTCAGGGATTGGTGTATATTAGTGTAGGTTGAATGTACTTGTTTTTTTAAATTTGTTGATTATTGTTTATTATCTGTATCTGGGAATTTCCTTAAAGGACCATTAAATAATATTGCATAATTAATAAATGCATAATATAAAGACAAATCAATAACACTTTTTTTGGTGAATTTTAAAGTTAAAGTCCCCTGTATCACATCAGCTGTCAGCCAATCACAGGTTCATCTCATATATATGAGATGTCAAATCATTGCTTTTCAACAAAGGACACAATAAGAGTAAATTTGATAATGAAAGTAAAATGA
>NC_069499.1:1575101794-1575320563 GCF_027579735.1 Bombina bombina
AATCTGCCGACCGGACCTCACCGCTACTCTAATAAATGTATTAACCCCTAAAGCTAAGTCTAACCCTAACCCTAACAACCCCCCTTAATTAAATATAATTTAAATCTAAAGAAATAAAATAAATCTTATTAAATAAATTAATCCTATTTAAAGCTAAATACTTACCTGTAAAATAAACCCTAATATAGCTACAATATAACGAATAATTATATTGTAGCTATTTTAGGATTTATATTTATTTTACAGGCAACTTTGTATTTATTTTAACTAGGTACAATAGCTATTAAATAGTTAATAACTATTTAATAGCTACCTAGTTAAAATAATTACAAAATGACCTGTAAAATAAATCCTAACCTAAGTTACAATTAAACCTAACACTACACTATCAATAAATAATTAAATAAACTACCTACAATTATCTACAATTAAATCAACTAAACTAAAGTACAAAAACAAACAAACACTAAATTACAAAAAATAAAACAAGATTACAAGCATTTTAAACTAATTACACCTACTCTAAGCCCCCTAAAAAAATAACAAAGCCCCCCAAAATAAAAAAATGCCCTACCCTATTCTAAAATAAAAAGTAAACAGCTCTTTTGCCTTACCAGCCCTTAAAAGGGCCTTTTGCGGGGCATGCCCCAAAGTAAACAGCTCTTTTGCATTTAAAAAAAACATACAATACCCCCCAACATTACAACCCACCACCCACATACCCCTAATCTACCCAAACCCCCCTTAAATAAACTTAACACTAAGCCCCTGAAGATCTCCCTACCTTATCTTCACCACGCCGGGTATCACCGATCCGTCCAGAAGAGGATCCGAAGTCTTCCTCCTATCCGGCAAGAAGAGGGTCCAGAAGAGGCTCCGAAGTCTTCATCCTATCCGGCAAGAAGAGGACATCCGGACCTGCAGACATCTTCATCCAGGCGGCATCTTCTATCTTCATCCATCCGGCGGGGAGCGGGACCATCTTGAAGCAGCCGACGCGGATCCATCCTCTTCTTCTGGCGACTCCCGACGAATGAAGGTTCCTTTAAGGGATGTCATCCAAGATGGCGTCCCTCAAATTCTGATTGGCTGATAGGATTCTATCAGCCAATCGGAATTAAGGTAGGAAAAATCTGATTGGCTTGATTGAATCAGCCAATCAGATTCAAGTTCAATCTGATTGGCTGATCCAATCAGCCAATCAGATTGAGCAAGCATTCTATTGGCTGTTCCGATCGTTAGATTTAAATTATATTTAACTTAGGGGGGGTGTTAGGGTTAGGGTTAGACTTTAGGGGTTAATACATTTATTAGAGTAGCGGTGAGGTCCGGTCGGCAGATTAGGGGTTAATACTTGAAGTTAGGTGTCGGCGATGTTAGGGAGGGCAGATTAGGGGTTAATAATAGTTGTTATAGGGTTGTTGAGGCGGGAGTGAGGCGGTTTAGGGGTTAATACATTTATTAGAGTAGCGGCGAGGTCCGGTCTGCAGATTAGGGGTTAATAAGTGTAGGTAGGTCGCGGCGACATTGGGGGGGGGGGGGGCAGATTAGGGGTTAATAAATATAATATAGGGGTCGGCGGTGTTAGGGGCACATAGGTATAATGTAGGTTGGCGGCGGTGTACGAGCGGCAGATTAGGGGTTAATAATAATATTCAGGGGTCAGCGATAGCGGGGGGCGGCAAATTAGAGGGTTAATAAGTGTAAGGTTAGGGGTGTTTAGGACTCGGGGTACATGTTAGAGTGTTAGGTGCAGGACGTAGGAAGTGTTTCCCCATAGAAACAATGGGGCTGCGTTAGGAGCTGAACGCTGCTTTTTTGCAGGTGTTAGGTTTTTTTCAGCTCAAAACTGCCCCATTGTTCCTATGGGGGAATCGTGCACGAGCACGTTTTTGAAGGCTGGCCGCGTCCATAAGCACCGCTGGTATTGAGAGTTGAAGTGGCTGTAAATAGTGCCTCAACGCTCCCTTTTTGGAGCCTAACGCAGCCCTTCAGAGAACTCTAAATACCACGGTATTTAAAAGGTGCGGGGGGAAAAAAAACACGCGTAGCTAACGCACCCCTTTGGCTGCAAAACTCTAAATCTAGCCGTAAGTCATTACCAGATGTAAAAGCACTTTAGGCTCTCTGAGCAAGTGTTGTGTTTAAAATGCTGGTGCACGGTGCATACTTAAATACATTATTAGAAGGCATTTTTGCTAATGCATAAATATTGGAAAAATGCTTCTATTCAAAGCTTAAATTTATCTATATGGATTTTATTTTTGAATAATTAACTATACAATCCGAGAGCGCCAACTAGGGGGCAAAGGAAGATTCTAACAAAAAAAGTGAATAACAGTCAAAAACATTTATTTGAACATATATTAAAAACCATGATCCATGTAACATATACGAAAATGAGATGCAGTGAACATGTAGTTAAAAGGTACATAATCGGGTCAGTGGAAAATACAATAAAAATACAGTAAAAAATACAATAAAAATATAATAAAAATGCAATAAAAATACAATATTCCACAGATTAATATCACCACTTACGGGGATACACAAAATAAGGATCACATTAAATGATCTCTTAAGAAGAACAAAAAGAATTTTTTAGAAAATTGTCCAAAGGAATTGTGGTACAATTCTTAGTTGTAGCTAATGAGTCCAGAAATCCAGTGGAAAAAACAGTGATGAAAAATCAAGTGAAAAATAATATATATAAAATCCAATTGAAATAATCCAAGTGTATATATAAAAGTGTAATATGAACGGGGGATCCCCCTAACACTAGTGGGTGAAGTGCAATAAATGTGTAAAATTGTGTGAAAGTGTAAAAATAGTAAAAATATAAGTGATAAAAATGAGATTGAAATCCAAGTGGTATTTGGTAAGAAAAATATATTAGTGAATGATCCTCCTTATTGAATTTTCTCCATATGAGTGATGGTAATGGACTTTTGTGTGCTAGATGACTTTACTTGATCTTTGCAATGTAAACTTCAATTATCCCTGTAATTTAAAAAAACAACAACATAGAGCAATAACGTTTACACATATGAAAAGATATGAAATAATGCTCACCAAGTTTGTCAAACGCGTTTCGGCCTCTATAAAAGGCCTTTCTCAAGACTAACTCGATTTAATTTTGGCTGAATTCCCGTTAGATGTATTTATGATGTATTTTGTGTAATTTTTTATTTGAGAGTAAAGGTTACGAGAGCTCTGAAGTCACACTAACCCGGCGCGGGTTAAATTCAATTGCGTTGGAGCGAATACATTTACTGGTAACTTGCATACAACGATAAATGCCTTATCGCTTGTGCGCAACTGTTAGCGTAAATACTGTAATATAGCCCTATGTGTGTGATACAAAGACAGGAACACTGAACAGAGCAAAGGCGTTACTCACTTTGTAGACTAGGGGAGTATACAGGAGGGAAACCCAGCAGAAATAAACCGTGAAGGGGAGATTATACGATCTACACATATAGGCCCAGAGCTATATTGATAGAGCATGATGCATATTAATATCGCTGGACCGCGCTAAAATGAGCAAGCAAATGATATTACAAGTCCATGGTAAAGACAGAATAACCAGAGAAAGTTTAGCGCGGCAGACATCCTTTAGCGAGCCATATACTCTCAATGGAGTTCATGACCTTGCTAAATATTGCTCAGATTACAAGATTAAATTTGTAATAGCGCTAGAAGTAAAGTGTTAGGGGCTAGGATTAAAGTTTCACAAGACAAATGTTAAGACATATTAAAAAATGTTACACTCAGATATAGACATATTTAATGTAATATACAAGTTTAATATTGATGTATAAAAAGGGATTAAGGTAGATGTCAAGGTGTTTGACTGGGAAGTGCTCAAAAGTGTATATATATATATATATAAAAATTATGTATATGTATAAAACTTTGAACCGCCCAAATACTCATCTAACAATTAGAATATATAGTTCAGTTGTTCAGGAGAAATGTGAGAAAGCATAAAATCAAATTAGATCAATATGAATGGCGAATTGTAAAGTAAACTTTATAATTAATTGTACCTTTTAAACATATAATACTGTTTTATTTGTATTACTATTAATCATTATGCAATTAAATAAATAAAATATATTTTCTAAATAAATAAAATCCTTACTTTGAGATTCCTCTGCTGCTGATTTTTCTTGCGCCCCAGAACCGCCTATTAAAAAAGCAGGAGGAGGCTTGGATTGGAACTGTCTAATCCCTGGTTCTACCTAATGAGCCTTAGCATATTAATTAATATGTCAGCTCACTCAGTGATCATTAGGATTTGCTGAGCATGTCATGTGACTTGCAGGTCAAAAACAAGCCCATGTGACACAAAATAAGCTGAGTGTCAGGGCCGGGCTCAAGATATTGTGCTGCCTGGGTCTGAAAATACAATGATGCCTTCTCGATTAGCATATCAACCTATTAACCTGTCCTCTGACCTGACTAAGCCTGCCTACCTGCATACAACCAATGCTAATACACAATTGCACAATAAGTTGGAAGGAAGTTAGGGAAGAGAGGCAGTTGTCCCACCATGGAATGTCACCCCTAACCCGTTTTGTATCTTTGTATGATGAGTTCTGCTGCTGGGAGCCTGTGACTTTCCTCTGTGGATTTTTTTTTCTTCTTCTCAAAAGTGGAAAACAACATACCTGTATTATAGGGGTCACGGGAATCAGAGACTCTCTAGGCCTGCATCACAAATAATCAAACAGTAGATTCCAACCTCCAATTCTTTAAAAAAAAAAAAGACCTTTATTCTTTCATCACAGGGTCCAAGGAAAAATGTACTACGGTTTCAGGGCCTGCACTAGGCCCTTAGTCATGTATGTTTGATATACACAGGTGTGTGGCCTTATATACTGCTCACCTATTACAATAAATAGAAGCACGATCTGCATACTGATGACATCTTGTGGACAAAAGTGAATATTACATTTAAACATTTTTTGTCTATCTTAGTAAAGGCAGCGGGTGCTCCTGAAACATAATTTTATACCAACAAGCTTTGTAAAAACATAATATATACTATATATATATATATATATTATATATAGATATATAGATATATGATATATATATATATATATATATATATATATGTGTAGAGATAGAGATGCACTCGCAGGGACTTCCACAAAAACCTTTTATTTAGGGAACGTTTTCGGGGTTCACAACCCCTTCATCAGCATATACAAAAGACATAAATCACACCTTTTATAGTGAAAAAGCATCAAACACAAACCTATGCCCTCTCTGAAAGTGCGCCAAAAACTTCGAGTGTGGAACGCAGATTGCGTTCCACCGTGAAAGCCGCAACCGGAAGTTGTGATACATCACTTCCGGTTTTCGGCAGTAATACTGATTGAATCTGAAAGCCAAAATTCAATGCACACACTATTTAGTGAACAAAAATGAACTTAGTGTCAACATATAAAGACTTGTCATTTAGTGAATCCAACTGGCAGACCTGATGTGCAAGTGTATATAGATCGCCATGGAGGTTATGGAACACGCGGCCGATCTTGGTGTATGTGAGTATACAAGTCGCCATGGTAACCGTAGTCATGGTTTCTTTAAACAACACTCACTAGTACTAGAATGTAGGCACAGCTTAGGGGAAAATAATACATAATGATGATATGTGTAAAAACAGGTAATTAATTTGTTAAGTTTGTCATAAAAACAAAAAAATTTAAACAGTAAAAAAAACTAAAATAAATAGTGGGGAGTTGTTGCAGGACATTAATTGATAGCGCTATGTCACATTAGAAAGTAACGGCCTGTATATTAGAAAATGTAATAATAGAAGGTATCTGATCATAGGATCGCCCTTTATTAAAGGCTCAGTGCAGACAATATGTATTAATTAGGGATATCCATAAGAGAGCACACGTTTAAATATAGATAGAATATATGTTGAGCTCAAATCTGTGAAGTATCCAGTTATCTGAACATACGATCAGACAGTGTGAGTGAATGTATAAATGACCCAAATCTGGAAAGACACCAAAGTGATACATATAGTAGAGATCATAATAATATACATATAGTAAAGAACATTCAGCAACTGTACTCAAAATGATAGATATTTAGAAGGCCCAAAGGGATTAGATCAATCTATATGTGGTGCCACATAAGTTAAGTCTTACAAGGCTACTAGATTACAATAAATTGACTGTTCGTCCTTCTCTATAATAAATGAGGTGTATACAATAGAAATTATCTGTGATGCCCATGAATTGGGTAATTAGTGCAAGAACGGGTAACAAAACGTGTTAGGGGCCAGGCTTCCACAAAAAGGAGAAGTAAGCACATGCTACCACTCCTTTGTGCCGTAAGTTAAAACGGGCCTTCCTCCAGCACGAGAGAAAGAAGACATGAAACGACAACGTAGCCACACTACCTCTAAGTCATACCCCAAGTATGTAGCACTACCCTATGGGATCACACAAGGCTCTTGAAATCAGGCGTAGTATTCAACCCTCCAGTTGTATCGTGCCCAGGTCTAAACATCCACTGGGCGTACACACTTAGTGGAGTGCTTTTGTTTTGATCTCCTCCCCCGGTCCAATGGAGGTATATGGTCAATCAAGATATAGCGTATAGAAGAGAACAGGGTGGGCCTTTTGTAGCACAGTAGCGGAGGGCCCTACAGATACAGAGCTGTACTTTTGATGAGTCAATTTTCAAATGTTTAAGTGTTGAACTTCCTGGGTACCCTATAGACTATACCGTGCCAAAAATTCATGAAAAAAAAAAAAGGATCATAAAAAAACCAGTGCACCCTATAGTGTCTGCTATAGGTTTGCTGTATCAGCATATGGCTCAATATCCTATAATATAAAAGGGCCAAGTGTGGTTTGTCCGAAGCGTGTCATGCGCAGTAGAGACAGCACAAGGACAAAAACACCTGGCCTTTGAGTCCCTAGCTGATCTGCTGCAGAAGTGGGCGTGGTCGGGCGTAAGCGGAGGCCTGGCCAGCATGGGGGGGGGGGCGTGACCGGACGTGAATGGCCGTGAAGGGGGGCGTGGCATAGAGAGGGGAGAGAGATTAGAGGGGGGAGAGAGATAGGAGAGGGGAGAGAGATAGAGAGGGGGGGAGAGATAGAGAGTGGGGAGAGATAGAGAGGGGGGAGAGATAGAGAGGGTGGGGGAGAGATAGAGAGGGGAGAGAAAATAGAGAGGGGAGAGAGAGAGACGGGGGAGAGAGAGAGAGGGGGGAGAGGGGAGGGGGGGAGAGAGAGAGAGGGGGGGAGAGAGAGGGGGAGATATATAGAGGGGTAAGAGGAGGGTGGGGGAGAGAGGGGGGGGAGAGAGAGGGGGGGAGGGAGAGAGGGGGGAGAGGGAGAGAGAGAGGGGGGAGAGAGAGAGGGGGAGAGATAGAGAGGGGGAGAGAGATATGAGAGGGGAGAGAGATAAGAGAGGGAAGGGGGTGAGAGAGATAGAGAGGGGAGAGAGATAGAGAGGGGAGGGGGGAGAGAGAGCGCAAAAGAGAGGGGGGAGAGAGGAGCACAAAAGAGAGAGGGGGAGAGAGAGCGCAAAAGAGAGGGGAGAGAGAGAGCACTAAAGAGAGGGGGAGAGAGAGAGCGCAAAAGAGAGGGGAAGAGAGAGCGCAAAAGAGAGGGGAGAGAGGGGGGGAGAGCGCAAAAGAGATGGGGAGAGAGAGAGTGCAAAAGAGATGGGTGAGAGAGAGAGCGCAAAAGAGAGAGGAGAGAGAGAGAGCGCAAAAGAGGGGGGGAAAGCGAGAGCTCAAAAGAGATTGAGGAGAGAGAGAGTGCAAAAGAGAGAGGGAGAGAGAGAGCGCAAAAGAGAGGGGAGAGAGAGAGGGGGGAGAGAGCACAAAAGAGATGGGGGAGAGAGAGAGCGCAAAAGAGATGGGGGAGAGAGAGAGCGCAAAAGAGAGGGGGGAGAGAGAGAGTGCAAAAGAGAGGGGGGAGAGAGAGAGCGCAAAAGAGAGGGGGAGAGAGAGAGCGCAAAAGAGAGGGGGGAGAGAGAGAGCTCAAATGAGAGGGGGGAGAGAGAGCGCAAAAGAGAGGGGGGAGAGAGAGCTCAAAAGAGAGGGGGAGAGAGAGAGCTTAAAAGAGAGGGGGAGAGAGAGAGCCAAAAGAGAGGGGGGAGGAGAGAGAGCAAAAGAGAGGGGGAGGGAGAGAGCGCAAAGGGTGGGACCACTGTACTGCAAAAAATGGCCCGTGTGACGGGCTTTAGGACTAGTATATATATATATATTTTAAGATGTGGTCATTACAACAATGGGAGAGATGTCATTTCCTGAACATTGTCTATGGTAACCTTGGATGTGAACAGCCTCTATATCATCTTCCCTCATGATGCTAGCGTGGAGGCTGTTAGACACTTTTTGGTGGCTGATGAGAATTATTTCGGACCCCCTGTTGAATTTCTTATGGAGTTGTTACATAAACCTCTTACTCAGAATTATTTTCTTTTTGAGGACATCTATTATTTGGTTGGCACAGCCGTGGGACCAGTGTGGCACGATCCTATGCCAACCTATTCATGTCATGTTTATAGATCTTTTTGGTGGTTTGGTCTCACTGAGTTACAATAATAGGTTTCCATATTGTATCATAGGAAATCATATGTTACATTTTAAAAAGAGATGAGAAAATCTTGCTTTAATATTCTCTTGTTATCCTTGCGTGAAAGAAATAGCAGTACACTTCTGGGAGCTAGCTGAACACATCAGGTGAACAAATGACAAGAAGCATACATGTACAGTCACCAATCGTGCAGCTAGCTCCCAGTAGTGCATTGGTGCTCCTGAGCCTAGCCTAGCTATGCTTTTAAACCAAAGATACTAAAGAACAAAGCAGATTAGATAGATAATAGGAATTAAATTGTAAAGTTAAAAATGTTATGCTCTCTTCTGAATCATGAGAAGTTTATTTTTGACTTTGCTGTTTCTTAAAATTGGCAGGCAATTAATAGGGACATGAAATAAAAAATAATAATTTTACGATTCAGGAAGAACACACAATTTTAAAACAACTTTTCATTGTATTTCTATTATTTAATTTGTTTCATTCTCTTGGTATCCTTTGTTGAAAAGCATATCTCAGTAGGCTCAGGAGCTGAGAGTTAGCTGCTGATTGGTGGCTGCTTATATATGCCTCTTGTCATTGGCTCACCTGATGTGTTCAGTTAGCTCCCTGTAGTGCATTTGCTGGTCCTTTAACAATGGATACCAAGAGAATGAAGCTACATTTATAATTGAAGTAAAGTTGTTTAAAAATGCTGCTCCCTCGGAATTATACAAGAAATATTTTGGGTTTCCTGTCCCTTTAATGATGGCAAAATAAATTATGAAATTCAATTGCAAAAATTTTAACAGCTTCTCTAGGCCCACTTTTTTGAGCGAACAAGCCTTTTAACTTAAAAAGTTGTCCACTCGCCTTCGCGGCATACAGGCAGCGGATTGGGAGTGTGTAAAGGCCACCCCTTATATCGCGTGACCAATCGCGTGAGAGAAAGGCCTGTCACCCTGAGCGAGCGAGCTTGGGAGGATTTTCCTTTGCACTTCAGAGTATAGGAAGCTGTGGTCTAATGAAGAAGACTCACTGTGCAAACCTGGTCCTCAGGGGCCCTCTAGAGAAGCTTACTCTGCTTCATACATGGGGCCCTTAGTGTACAGTAAAATATTTGCTGGACACAGTTATTGCCAGTGTATATTTTACAGGATTCTGATAATGTTTGTATTGTAGTTCTCTGTACAAGTTACTTGTATCAGTTTAGTGTTGAGAAACAGTTTTTTGTTCCAGTTGAAAGGTTGTAATCAGAATACAGAGAGATTCTTCAGGCAATGGAAAGTTTTGTGGATATTGTTACCAAACATTGTCACAGTGAAATGTGACGCAAAGCCAAGAGGTTGTTTATTACAGCACTTGTAGGAGACACTTCTCTGTCATATCATTCAACAAATAATCCAATTAAAAATACATAAAATACATTACAATATACACTTTATTAGGTACACCTGTTCAATTGTTTGGTAATTGCTTGGTAACACACATTGCTAATCAGCCAATCACGCTCTCAGCAACTCAATGCATTTAGACATCTAGACGTGGTGAAGACGACTTGCTGAAGTTCAAACAGAGCATCAAAATGGGGAAGAAAGGGGATTTAAGCGACTTTGAACGTGGCATGGTTGTTGGTGCCAGACAGGTATTTCAAAAACTGCTGATCTACTGGGATTTTCACGCACAACCATCTCTAGGGTTTACAGAGAATGGTCTGAAAAAACAGAAAATATCCAGTTAGTGGCAGTTGTGTAGATGACAATGTCTTGTTGATGTCAGAGGTCAGAGGAGAATGGGCAGACTGGTTCAAGATAACAATGAAAGGCAACAGTAACTCAAATAACCACTTGTTACAAACCAAGGTATGGAGAATACCATCTCTGAATGCACAACACATCAAACCTTGATGCAGATGGGCTACAGCAGCAGAAGGACCACACCGAGTACCACTCCTGTCAGCTAAGAACAGGAAACTTAGGCTACAATTCGCACATGCTCACCAAAATTGGACAATGGGAAGATTGGAAAACGTTGCCTGGTCTGATGAGTCCTCGATTTCAGCTGCGAAATTCAGATGGTAGGGTCAAAATTTGGGGCGTAAACAACATGTAAAGCAGTGGATCCCTCCTGCCTTGTATCAACGGTTTAAGCTGGTGGTGGTGGTGTAATGGTGTGGGGAATATTTCTTGGCACACTTTGGGCCCCTTAGTACCATGTTGAGGCATTGTTTAACATGCCACGGCCTACCTGAGTATGTGTTGCTCGACCATGTCCATCCCTTTCTATCTTCTGATGCTACTTCCAGCAGGTAATGCTGCATGTTACAAAGCTCAATCATCTCAAATTGGTTTCTTGAACATGACAATGAGATCACTGTACTCCAATGGCCTCCACAGTCATCAGATCTCAATCCAAGTAGGAGCACCTATTGGGATGTGGGTGGGAACGGGAGATTTGCATAATGATGTGCAGCCGACAAATCTGCAGCAACTGTGTAATGCTATCATGTGAAGTAGGGACCAAACTCTCGTCAGGAATGGTTTCCAACACCTTGTTGAATTTGATGCAATGAAGAATTAAGGCAGGTTCGTGAAGGCAAAATGGGTCCAGCCCAGGACTATCAAGGTGTGACTTATAGAGTGGTTGCTGAGTGTATATTATTGTTTACCTTAGATTTCTTTGAGATGAATTAATAAAGAAGTTGTTTTTTTTTTTTTTTTTTTTGTTTTTTTTTTTGGTAAGTGCCTTTTGCTTGGACTGTTTATATATATAATGCTTTAAGATGAAAAGGCAAAATACCACATTCTGAGATTGCTCATGGGTTCGTTCGTGAAAGGGAATTCGGGTCTTTAGCTGTGTGCATAAGCAAGGAATGCACGTCACAGTATCTATCACCTTCTGCTTGGAAGGTATATTCCCATGTTCAATTCACCAGTTCTGTAAAGAATGTGTTTCGGACCCTACTACCCTTCAATTTTGAGATTTACATACAACCGTGTTGTTCTGGGTGTTTTATTAAAGGGCACGTTGTACACAAGCAAGCAACAGATATGTATTTATTGTCTTTAAAGCTGATTATAAAAACTGATCTGTCATTAAAAAAAAACACTATTATCGGGGTATCGTTGATCTTTAAGGGATTAAAATAGGGCTGATCTCTCTCCATCACCTACTGTTTTTCCCCCTTGGCCTCTTGTTTGCGTAGCTTTTTTAGCAAGGTACTGGCAGTATTAACATTTTCAGTATAGGTGGAAGTTGCAGCAGGAAACACAGCTATTATCATATGACAAAAGTAGAAGGTAAAGGGAGTTAATTGTAAAACTAATAAATACACTTCAGGCATGTAAAATGAATCATTGGAACATATTATAGCGATAGCATTTGCATTATACGTTCTAGTTTAAATCCATTGTACTTGTAGGTTTCTATCATAGTACCTTCTTATTTGTACCCTAGAACAGCAAGTCTATAAAAGAATACAAGAATTAGAGAACATTAAAAGGACAGATCTTAACACTATCTTACTTTTGTGTAAGAATTGTCATCCTCCTAGAGAGGGGCATAAAGCTAATTCTGTAACCTGCAATTGCTGTAAATGAAATAGCTGGTTTATGCAATTTCAGCAGTTTGAACACCTAGGTTACGGAATTTTGCTGTTTGGCTTCTCTAGGGAGCGTGGGGAAAATGCACAATAGATGGTTAATGTCCCTTTAAACAAAACTGCATGTAACATAGGGCTGAGAGATATTGCTATACATTAGGTAAATCCTGGGTACATTTTACATTTGTTTAGATTTTTTTACCTGGATGTCATTTTTCTTGCCCTGTTTTACATAAAAACATAAAGGTATATTTCTTGTGTGCTGCAGTTTGTATACAAATCTCTAGCAGAACAAGAATGGGCATAGTATGTGGTTACTGTTGACATCTCTATGCGCAGGTAGCCAATGTATTATAGTATTTACAACACCCTGATTAGTGAGGGGGCAGGCTTTAGGGTAATTACAGTAATCCCTGGGTCTCCTTGGTTGCCAGAACAATAGACTGAGGAGTTCTGCAAACAGAGAACTTGCCAGGAATCTGTGACACTGACTGAGCTGTGGACCACTGATTCACCTAAACCAAAGCCTCACACTCAGCTTGGGAACAAAATAGTAGAAACCAATGTGTTGAATTAAGAAGATTAAGTGTTGGCCATGGCAGTGTCTGTATTTCATCTCCAGCACACCCCTGATCTCCGGTGTGAGAGCCCAGTGCCAATGGTGACCCTTTGCCAGACCTGTGAAACTTGTACTTTGGCTGCCAAAGTTGCTCTCACAAAAGAATGGTTTTTACGCGCTGGGGAATCATCACAGAGGAAGTTCTTATTTGGAATTATCAGAAGATTAGTTACTATCGACTTGTTGGTCTACACCGAGGACCTCCTGCAGCCCACCCTAGGCAAGGACTTCATCTACAGTAGGTCTCAGGATAAACCCCAGCCTGGCACAGGACCATGGCATTGCCAGCTCGGACAGGGCGCTCAGCAGACACCTGTTGCTGAAGTTTATGAGCGACACTTGGGAATGGTTTAAAAAGGGCTCATACTGGACCAAGGCTAATTACACCCCTGCTGCTGCTAAACATGTGCAGCCAACATCTTCTACACAACGTCGCCAATCTGATTCGTGTTCTGATTATTCAAGGGATGCGATTGAGTTCCAGCAAAGGACGAGGTATTATTATTACTATCATATATCTATAGAGTACCATCATATTCTGTGCGCTGTGACATTAGGTGTGGGTGATATTTACTAATAAAGGGACAGTAGGCGCTGCCATGATTGGTGCACAGGACAGGGCTTGTGAGATTTATGTGCTAAAAATAATAAACCTAAAAGCAATTGTGATTAAAACTTAGATTTGCAGTTAGTAAAAGATAATATGCCAACCCTCCATTTCACATGATAAACGCAATAAAGCAAAACCGATACATACAGAATACAAAAAACACACACAGATGCCAAAGATGCCATCTTCCTTAAAGTGGTGGCCTGCTTCTGGTAGCGCCACCAGGACCCATTAATACCTTTAACTCATCGACCCTGAAGGCAGCTGCAGCCAGGAGTTAATTTATTTACCATTTACAAACTAAATTGCCAAGCAAAGATTTCAGTGATTTTTCTATATTTCATTGTTTCTGTGAAGATACCTTGTTAATAAAACATCAATAATGAAATACACTACAACATTTGTATGATTTCTAGATCAGTGAGAAAACATCTTGTGCTTACAAATAGTTGAGCTGTTTTGGTATTAAAGGGACATTTAAAGGGACAGTACACTGTAAAATTGTTTTCCATTAATGTATTTTAAATGACTTGTTATACCAACTGCAGAGTATAACATATTTGAGAAATTGCATTTTCATGCTTATTTGTGTATATGAAGTAGCTGATTTTGTGCTTTGAAACCACAGCCTATTACAATGGGTTGAACTTAAAGGTGATATCAAATCTCATTATGTTCTAAGTTTGTGTAAATAGACTTACTTCCTTATCTTTTAATTGTCTGGAACACCAAAGCTAAATACATAGAGAGAACAATGGAAAATGATCATTTTATACTTAACTATCCTGCAGCTCACTGAGAGTGTAATCTCTTCTACTGACTGTGTTTACTTAGGCTATTCAATAGAATATACTCCAGTATCAAAACATTCAGTATAGGTTGGGAAACCACAAGCTAAATCAGCTATTTCAAATGCTGAAATAGGAGTAAAGGAGCTACCTGCAACCAATTTAATACACTCTAGCAGGTAAAAAGGATCATTGGCAATAATTAAAGGGGAGAAAGTTTTTGGGTGAACTGTCCCTTTAAAACACTAAATGAATGCTAGATAGAATGATGCATTCAGAGAAAAGAGTAGTCTGGGAATAACATAGATTTTTTTTAAAAGTTTCATTAGTTGTTTAGATATTGACAAAATATGTGTAAAGTTTTAGTGTCTATAAAACAATTGGAGCTGCCATGTTGTAACTTAGGTTACTTTCTTCCTGCTTTAGCCAATTAGGGACAGTTATAAAGAGGTCAGTAGAGTGTGCAGCCAATGGCTGTGTGGAAAATAACAGTGTTCTGCACTTCCATTTCTAACAGGAGCTGAAAAGCTCACAATTTCAGAAAAGAATTACATGAAAAGTGGACAAAATAAATAATGAAAGTATATTGCAGATTTTTTTTATATATATTCCGATTTATCATTTTAATATTATATTTTATAGTTACCATCTCAAAGTGTTTAATGTTCCTTTAAGCAAAGGTATTTATTAGTGCACTTGTTGCTCCTTTAATGAGTCTGATTGAACAAGCTGCTATATGCCATTGGCAGTAGTTTATCAGATAATTAAAAGGACAGTAAAATTAAACATTTGTGGTTTAGTTAGATCATGTAATTTTATGAGACTTCTCACTTTACTTTTGTTGTTAACTTTACTTTATTCTCTTGGTATCCTTTGATATAAATCCTACCTAGGAGGGCTCAGTAGCAACAATGCTCTACTGGGAGCTGGCTGCTGACTGGTGGCCCTGGCTACACACATTTGTCTCTTGTCATTGGCTCTCCAGATGTGTTGAGCTAGCTCCCAGTCAGAGTGCATTGCATTCTCTATAGTTCATTTTAAGTATGTCCTAAACCTCTTTGCAGGGGTTAAACTTGTGATAATAAAGGATCTGACATATTATAGTATTTCCTTTTTACCACTTTTATATTATTTTATGTGGTTTCTTTTTAAAGGGACAGTTAAGTTCCCAAAAACTTTCATGATATAAATAGGGCATGTAATTTTAAACAACTTCCCAATGTACTTGTATCACCAATTTTGCTTTTGTTCTCTTGGTATCTTAGTTAAAGACTAAACCTAGGAGGTTCATATGCTAATTTCTTAGACTTTGAAGACCGCCTGTAATCTGAATGCATTTTGACCATATGAACCTCCTAGGTTTAGCCTTTAACTAAGAATACCAAGAGAAAAAGCTAAATTGTGGGTAAAAGTAAATTGGAAAGTTGTTTAAAAAATTACTGCCCTATCTGAATCATGAAAGTTTAATTTTAACTAAACTGTTTCTTTAATTCTGATTTTCTCAGGGGCGTATAATTTAAGGCTGTATATTCAGCGGAAAATATACAATTACCTTTCTTTACAAAAAAACACTTTTACGTTTTTGTCTGAGTAATTTTAATATTATATTTTTCTGAATAATTTGATTAATCATCCCCTTTACGAAATTCTGTGATACTAGGCTACTTTAGAGCTTCCCATTTTAATAGTATCAACTCTACACCCCTGTACGATCACTGCATATATAAGGTCAGAGTTTCTCTACAAAGAAAGAAAACATGATTTCAATTGATTTTATAATTATAACTAAGTATCTTTACCAACCCAATGATTGATTTTTTCCAGAACTGCATAATTGTAGGACTGGACCAGAGCAATGAACAATGGGGCCAATTTATGAAAGTGCAAAGCGGACATGATAAAACGTAGCCTGTCATGTCTGCGCACATCAATAAATGCCGACAGCATATGATGTTGGCATTTATCATTGCACAAGCAGTTCTTGTGAACTGCTTGTGCAATGCCCGCCCCCCAGTGGCGTAGCGTGGCCTTCTCAGCGCCCAGGGCACGGCCAAGAGAATTGCGCCCCCCTAATCCATTAGCACTGACTGAGTCTCTTCTGGGTGGAAGTAGCCGGATTGGCAAATTTGCTTTGAATATAGGAGACAGCTCAACAACTTAGGAGACAGGTTTTGTTTTAAAACAAACAAAGCTTTATTTTAACAACAAAAATATATACTAATATATATATATATATAATATATATATCATATATAGTATAATATATATATATATATATATATATATATATATATATATATAATATATATTAATTCTAAACTCTACATTCATCCTTAAAATTAGGATTCAATATGGTTGCAGGCAGGCAGCCATTACTTTATTATATACATTAAAGTAAGTACATTATATAACCTAATTACATTTTTTATGGTTTAATATTTAAACATTTATTTTTAAATACATCTGAGCCGCATGCCAGAGTGTGAGAGTGATCTATGCTGCTTTAAAGTGAAAGCCCAGTTATTTTTTTTAAATTCATTTTTAACCTGGGTAAAAACATACAAGATGTAGATCATTTACATCTTGTATGTTTTATTTTACCCAGGTTAAAAAATGAATTTGAAATAAAATAACCAGCTTTCACTTTAAAGCAGCATAGATCACTCTCACACTCTGGCATGCTGGCTGGCTCAGACTCTGGGTCCTTTGGAATTTTGGCTGGCTGGCTCAGAGTGACTCTGGGTCCTTTGGAACTTGGCTGGGCTGGCCCTGCGACGACACTGGGTAACGGTAGAGGCTAAGCTGCATTTTGCGTGCGTTGCCATTTCCAATCCCTATTCCCCAGGGCCCCAGGCAAAAACAGGGGCTATAATAATTTAATTATAATTCTGGCTGGCAGTAGCACTGGTGGTCTGATCTGATACGGACCCGGTGATGAGTTTGGTAATTTCTGTGACACTACATACCTTATCATTGCGGGCGCGGCGTACTAGTCTGACTCCACTCTGGCTCTGCTGCTCTGACTTTTTCCTCCCTCCTGACATGTGCGCTGGGAGTGGGAGTGGACCGTGCTAACTAGTGGGCATAAACACTAGTCTAGCAGCAGGTAACGGGTCGGCTAGGATTACACTCATAAAATTATGATAATTAAATCATTACACAGCACGTCTTGACTTCAGAGTAGTAGACAGTTCACTTGAGAGACAGAATGGCTGGGCGCAGACGCCTGTCAGATTTTTTAGCCTCCCTGTAGCGCCGCTGGGAGTGGGACTGTGACTGTCTACTGTCTTGAGATGGTGGGGACTGGGGAGGCTGGGAGCCAAGCATTTTGCGCCCCCCCAGAATTTTTGCGCCCGGGGCAACCGCCCCCTGTGGCCCCCCCCCCCACGCTACGCCACTGCCGCCCCCTGCAGATTCGTGGCCAATGTGCCAAATCAGCCCGATCGTATAGGATCGGACGGAATAATGTCCACAGCCTCAGGGCAGGCGGACAAGTTATGGAGTAGCGGGTCTTTAGACAACTGCTGCTTCCGGGAGCCTGAAGTCTCGCCGCGGGAACAGAGGCATCAAGCTCCATCCAGTTCTGCTTTTACACTACTACATATAGAACATTTTATATTGTCATTCCTATACTATTTAGAGAGTTTCAAAGGGGTTATATAAATGTAATTGTCTAATTTAAATTGAGATTTCCTCTACGTTATCATATGGCTTGCTTTGTTTAAAGAGTTGAAGCTAGATGTTATCTATTCTATTGAATAGATTGGAAAAAGAATCTTTACCTTGCTGATAGAGCTTAAAGGGACATGAAAACCATATTTTTTCTGTCACGATTTAAAAAGAGCATTCCATTTTAAACAACTATCCAATTTACTTTTATTTATCTAATTTGCTTCATTCTCTTTATATCCTTTGTTGAAAAGCATATATAAATAGGCTCAGAAATGCCTGATTGGTGGCCACACAATAAATGCCTTGTGTGATTGCTTACTCATGTGCACTGCTATTTCTTTAACAAAGAATATCAAAAGAATGAAGCAAATTAGTTAATAGAAGTAAAGTGGAATGTTGTTTGAAATTGCATTCTCTATCTGAATCATGAAAGAAATAATTTGGGTTTTTTATGTCCCTTTAATAGCATCCTCTGTATCACCTAACTGCCAGGTTACACCATACTTAGCTTTCAAATCCTCAAAAAATGTCTAGCTTAAAGATATTATTTTTTTTTTTTCAAAAATAGATTTTTATTGATAAATATATTGCAGAAACCACATAACAACACAATTATCTTTTGACATAGGTAGAAGCGGAAAATACACACGATTAGGCATATGGGGGATGACATTCAAGGGAAATCAATGAACCTAGCATAGAGGTCATAAAGAATATTTAATCATTCTCTGGTGCGTACTTGCACGTCTCAGTTGTTATGTACTGGTTATTCTAAGGAAACATTTAAGTTTTATATTTTAAGCAACGTACAGCAATAAATGCCATACCTAGTAGGCCTGACAGTTATGAGGGAAAAAATAATAAGTATACCGTAGTATGGCCTAGATTTGGAGTTCGGCGGTAAAAGGGCTGTTAACGCTCCGCGGGTTTTTTTTTCTGCCGCACCATAAATTTAACTCTGGTATCGAGAGTTCAAAGAAAATGCTGCGTTTAGGCTCCAAAAAAGGAGCGTAGAGCATTTTTACCGCAATGCAACTCTCGATACCAGAGTTGCTTACGGACGCGGCCGGCATCAAAAACGTGCTCGTGCACGATTTCCCATAGGAAACAATGGGGCAGTTGAGCTGAAAAAAAACCTAACACCTGCAAAAAAGCAGCGTTCAGCTCTTAACGCAGCCCCATTGTTTCCTATGGGGAAACACTTCCTACGTCTGCACCTAACACTCTAACATGTACCCCGAGTCTAAACACCCCTAACCTTACACTTATTAACCCCTAATCTGCCGCCCCCGCTATCGCTGACCCTGCATTACACTTTTAACCCCTAATCTGCCGCTCGTAAACCGCCGCCCACCTACGTTATCCCTATGTACCCCCTAATCTGCTGCCCTAACATCGCCGACCCCTATGTTATATTTATTAACCCCTAATCTGCCCCCCACAACGTCGCGACACCCTACCTACACTTATTAACCCCCTAATCTGCCGACCGGACCTGAGCGCTACTATAATAAAGCATTAACCCCTAATCCGCCTCACTAACCCTATCATAAATAGTATTAACCCCTAATCTGCCCTCACCTAACATCGCCGACACCTACCTTCAATTATTAACCCCTAATCTGCCGACCGGAGCTCACCGCTATTCTAATAAATGTATTAACCACTAAAGCTAAGTCTAACCCTAACACTAACACCCCCCTAAGTTAAATATAATTTTTATCTAACGAAATAAAATTAACTCTTATTAAATAAATGATTCCTATTTAAAGCTAAATACTTACCTGTAAAATAAATCCTAATATAGCTACAATATAATTATAATTATATTATAAGCCTATTTTAGGATTAATATTTATTTTACAGGCAACTTTGTAATTATTTTAACCAGGTACAATAGCTATTAAATAGTTAAGAACTATTTAATAAGTTACCTAGTTAAAATAATAACAAATTTACCTTTAAAATAAATCCTAACCTAAGATATAATTAAACCTAACACTAACCCTATCAATAAAATAATTAAATAAACTACCTACAATTACCTACAATTAACCTAACACTACACTATCAATAAATTAATAAACACAATTGCTACAAATAAATACAATTAAATAAACTATCTAAAGTACAAAAATAAAAAAGAACTAAGTTACAGAAAATAATAAAATATTTACAAACATAAGAAAAATATTACAACAATTTTAAACTAATTACACCTACTCTAAGCCCCCTAATAAAATAACAAAGCCCCCCAAAATAAAAAATTCCCTACCCTATTCTAAAATACAAATATTACAAGCTCTTTTACCTTACCAGCCCTGAACAGGGCCCTTTGCGGGGCATGCCCCAAGAATTTCAGCTCTTTTGCCTGTAAAAAAAAAACATACAATACCCCCCCCCAACCATAAAACCCACCACCCACATACCCCAAATCTAACCCAAACCCCCCTTAAATAAACCTAACACTAATCCCCTGAAGATCTTCCTACCTTGTCTTCACCATACCAGGTTCACCGATCCGTCCTGGCTCCAAGATCTTCATCCAACCCAAGCTGGGGGTTGGCGATCCATAATCCGGTGCTCCAAAGTCTTCCTCCTATCCGGCAAGAAGAGGACATCCGGACGGCAAACATCTTCTCCAAGCGGCATCTTCTATCTTCTTCCATCCGATGACGACCGGCTCCATCTTGAAGACCTCCAGCGCGGATCCATCCTCTTCTTCCGACGACTAGACGACGAATGACGGTTCCTTTAAGGGACGTCATCCAAGATGGCGTCCCTCGAATTCCGATTGGCTGATAGGATTCTATCAGCCAATCGGAATTAAGGTAGGAATTTTCTGATTGGCTGATGGAATCAGCCAATCAGAATATAGTTCAATCCGATTGGCTGATCCAATCAGCCAATCAGATTGAGCTCGCATTCTATTGGCTGATCGGAACAGCCAATAGAATGCGGAGCTCAATCTGATTGGCTGATTGGATCAGCCAATCGGATTGAACTATATTCTGATTGGCTGATTCCATCAGCCAATCAGAAAATTCCTACCTTAATTCCGATTGGCTGATAGAATCCTATCAGCCAATCGGAATTCGAGGGACGCCATCTTGGATGACGTCCCTTAAAGGAACCGTCATACCGTCGTCTAGTCGTCGGAAGAAGAGGATGGATCCGCGCTGGAGGTCTTCAAGATGGAGCCGGTCGTCATCGGATGGAAGAAGATAGAAGATGCCGCTTGGAGAAGATGTTTGCCGGTCCGGATGTCCCTCTTCTTGCCGGATAGGAGGAAGGACTTTGGAGCACACGGATTATGGGATCGCCAACCCCCGCTTGGGTTGGATGAAGATCTCGGAGCCAGGACGGATCGGTGAACCTGGTAAGGTGAAGACAAGGTAGGAAGATCTTCAGGGGATTAGTGTTAGGTTTATTTAAGGGGGGTTTGGGTTAGATTAGGGGTATGTGGGTGGTGGTTGTAATGTTGGGGGGGGGGTATTGTATGTTTTTTTTTACAGGCAAAAGAGCTGAAATTCTTGGGGCATGCCCCGCAAAGGGCCCTGTTCAGGGCTGGTAAGGTAAAGAGCTTGTAATATTTGTATTTAGAATAGGGTAGGGAATTTTTTATTTTGGGGGGCTTTGTTATTTTATTAGGGGGCTTAGAGTAGGTGTAATTAGTTTAAATTGTTTTAATATTTTTTCTTATGTTTGTAAATATTTTATTATTTTCTGTAACTTAGTTCTTTTTTATTTTTTGTACTTTAGATAGTTTATTTAATTGTATTTATTTGTAGCAATTGTGTTTAATTAATTTATTGATAGTGTAGTGTTAGGTTAATTGTAGGTAATTGTAGGTAGTTTATTTAAGTTATTTTATTGATAGGGTAGTGTTAGGTTTAATTATATCTTAGGTTAGGATTTATTTTACAGGTAAATTTGTTATTATTTTAACTAGGTAACTATTAAATAGTTCTTAACTATTTAATAGCTATTGTACCTGGTTAAAATAATTACAAAGTTGCCTGTAAAATAAATATTAATCCTAAAATAGCTATAATATAATTATAATTTATATTGTAGCTATATTAGGATTTATTTTACAGGTAAGTATTTAGCTTTAAATAGGAAATCATTTATTTAATAAGAGTTAATTTATTTCGTTAGATAAAAATTATATTTAACTTAGGGGGGTGTTAAGTGTTAGGGTTAGACTTAGCTTTAGGGGTTAATACATTTATTAGATAGCGGTGAGCTCCGGTCGGCAGATTAGGGTGTTAATAATTGAAGGTAGGTGTCGGCGATGTTAGGGAGGGCAGATTAGGGGTTAATACTATTTATGATAGGGTTAGTGAGGCGGATTAGGGGTTAATAACTTTATTATAGTAGCGCTCAGGTCCCGCTCGGCAGATTAGGGGTTAATAATTGAAGGTAGGTGTCGGCGATGTTAGGGAGGGCAGATTAGGGGTTAATACTATTTATGATAGGGTTCGGCGATGTTAGGGGTAGCAGATTAGGGGTACATAGGGATAACGTAGGTGGCGGCGATTTGCGGTCGGAAGATTAGGGGTTAATTATTTTAAGTAGCTTGCGGCGACGTTGGGGGGGCAAGTTAGGGGTTAATAGATATAATACAGGGGTCGGCGGGTGGTGTTAGGGGCAGCAGATTAGGGGTACATAAGTATAACGTAGGTGGCGGGTCGGCAGATTAGGGGTTAAAAATTTTAATCGAGTGGCGCGGATGTGGGGGGACCTCGGTTTAGGGGTACAATAGGTAGTTTATGGGGTGTTAGTGTACTTTAGGGTACAGTAGTTAGAGCTTTATATAAACGGCGGTTAGCCAGAAAGCTCCTTAAACTCCTGATATTTTCAGGCGGCTGGAAATTTGTCGTTAGAGCTCTAACGTCACTGCAGAAACGACTCTACAATACCGGCGTTAGGAAGATCCATTGACAAGATAGGCTACGCAAATGGCGTTCGGGGGATCCTGCGGTATGGAAAAGTCGCGGCCTGAAAATGTGAGCGTTAGACCCTTTAATCACTGACTCCAAATACCAGCGGGCGGCCCAAAACCAGCGTTAGGAGCCTCTAACGCTTGGTTTTGACGGCTACCGCCCCGAACTCTAAATCTAGGCCTCTGTATGTATATAAATTAGGATGATAGAATTCGTTCACACATACCCCCATGAGGAGGGGGGGATGTAGGGGAAGGGAGGGAAGCATCTGAGTGGGGGGGGGGAGGGGATATCTATATGGGCGGGCACCCTCATTCTCAGACACAGCGAGGTGCTTCCTCTAGGCCGCGTTGGGTCATAGTCAAAGGCAGGTCATCTCAGTGTTCAGGAGGAGGAGCAAGTTATGGAGTCGGTCGTAAGGTGAGCCCTCCCAGGGCTCCCAGATTTGGCTGATGATATCTGATTGGCTTTTCATCCGAAAGACATAGTCTTCCATAGATTTAATGTAGTGTAGGTAGTCAACCACAGCCTGCCATCTTGGAGGCTGCTGCTTTCTTCCAGTTCCTGGCTATTAACATTTTAGACCAATGTCAAACAGGTAGACTAATAAGTATCATTATGTCTTCGGTATCTTTTTTACCCCAACTATGCAGAAGGGCTAGGCCCGGGGTATCTGGCGTTGGGAAGTTCTAGGGCCGCAAAAGGTCGCAGAAGTTTTAGAGCAAAGTGGTCGGAGTCTGTCACACTGACCCACCACACATGGAGCGGAGTGTCAACATCGCCACACTCTCTCCAACATAGAGGTGCGTGTCCAGGGATACAGAGTCCGAAGCTTGGTCGGCACTAAGTGCCATCTGGTAATGATCCTAAAGTAGAGTTCGTACATTGTGACACAATGGAGTGCAGATTTAGTCAACTGTATCGCCTGGACCAGTCTAGGGACGTGTAGGTCCAGTCTCATCTCAGTTTCCCAGGACGGTCATATGTCCTTGTTTTTTTAAGGGTGGGAGGTCCCAAAAGCGGATTTGTAGTGAGCAGTAAGGGAACCTTGTATAGTTGCAGGCTGCTTTCCATCTGACCTTCCAGATGGTGGGGGCCCAGATCTTATCGGCACAGGAATCTCCCAGGCTTCTCATAAGGGATCTAAGTCTCATAAAGTCAAAACTCCCATAGTGACGAGGGATGCCAAAACCTGGCTATCATATCTTGGCCCGGGAGAAGATTTCATTTAAGTAGAAGTCACTTAAAGACGTGATCTCAAGGGTCTTCCAGGGGGTAAGCCCGGACGTTAGGTAGCTCCCCTGTAAGAGTGACGTAACAGGTGTGAATGGGGGATGGGTGTGCGGGGCTATCAACAGGTATTCGCGTAGCTAAGTGCGGGGGAACCCCATAGGAGGTCCGAGAGATCAGTTGTATGCTGGCTGGGATGCATGTTCAAGACTCCTGCCATCTTGTGGGGGGTTAGGGCTGGTCCCCACGCTGAAAGGTGTGAAATCATAGCCGCTGGTGGTATAGCTAGACGCTGGGTAGACCCAATCACCCCGGGCAACCGGAGCCTGACGTGATGGCCGCCCGCCACTCTCGCCACACTTATTATCCAAAAACAATAGGAATTGAATGTTGTTTGGAAGCGCGTAGGATCCTCTCGGCACTGGGATGGGGAATACACTGCTTGATGTAGGTTAACTTAGGGAGGATCATCATTTTTAGAGCAGCAATTCCTGCCCATCCACGATATTTCCTCGTATTTCTTAGATTTCAACTGGCTCTCAACCTCCTTTAGTAGAACAGCATAATTTTCCTGTATCACTATGTCCTTTTACATGGGACAGCGAAGACCCCAAGTGGCGGGATCCGACTATTGACCACCTTAAACGAATAAAATCGTTTAAGACACCTCTGTTCTGTCTGCCCGAACGTGGATCATGTAGGCCTCTGTTTTAGAGACGTTAATCTTATAATTAGATATTCTGCTGAAGGTATCAATAGTCTCCAAGATGGGAGGGAGCGACTCTAATGGGTTTGTTAGGAAGAGAGTGAGGTCGTCAGCGAAGAGCGCTAACTTCTGGAGGGTATCATGAATCTGCAGACCCTGAACCCTGGGGTTTTCTCTGATTGCCTCCGCTAGCGGTTCCATCACCAACGCGAAGAGGAGTGGGGACAGGGGACACCCCTGTCTGGTCCCGTTACTGATGGTAATTTTAGGGGAGCAAAAGCCTAGACCTTTGACCACAGCCGTCGGAGAGGTGTAAAGGGCCGCGACAGCTGTACGGAACATCCGAGGGATCCCAAAACGCTCCAGGGTGCAGAACATATATTCCCACCCCACCCTGTTTTTCCGTGTCCATAGACAAGGTGAGGAGGGGTAGCCCCATATCCGCCGCTTCCATAAATATATTTAGAAGCCTGCGGGTGTTGTCTGTACCTTGCTACCTTGGATAAAACCCCACTTGGTCCAAATGGACCAGTGAGGGCAAGTGTTTCCCGAGTCTGGTTGCCAGGACTTAGCATAGACTTTCACGTCCTTAAAGATATTATTTTATGTTTACTTATAAAGATCACAAAACGATTGGGCAAGCCTGTAAACCTCATCAGTGAGATTTAGTGCTTCTCACTAGCAATACTTTCCCATATGCAAAAATTCGTAGTTAGTCTTGTTCAGTAGCTTCCAAAATATTCAGCTTTCTAATAAAGAAAATCCATGCAGACATGCGCACACATTTGTCCTTCAGAAGCAAATAGGTCTAACTAATAAAATATGAGGGGCACATTAATAAAAAAGATATCTATTAGAGAACTTCTTTCTCAGAGGACCTTGTGGATGGGACTTAGACTGGTTGTAAACTTAAAAAAAAAAACATTTAAAGGAACAAAAAACCCCAAATTTAAACTTTTATGATTAGAGAGCTGAGAATGTAATATTTTACTTAAATGTACTTCTTTTGGTATTTTTGGTTGAAGAACATATCTAGGTTCTGAAGTGACACATATCTTGAGCACTATATGGTAGTAGATTTGCAATGTGTGCATCAATGCCAAATACGATTGTATAAAAAAGATTAAGTATTTTGCAAATTTAGGTTTCTCACTGAAATTATTTACATACACCTATTGCAGTCATAAGAAAATGGTTGTAAAAGCTTCTCTGGGATCCCCTTTGTTCAGAAATAGAAGACATTCTTGGCTTTGCCATTGGTTTCCGTAAATTAGAAGCCAGATAATTGCAGCTGCACAGCACACTTCTTAAATTCCAGGCAGTGAAGGGGTTAACCAGTTTGCTTATAAGGTTAATATTTTCTCCCACCCTCTGATCCCTACCTGTTCTGTCCCAAACAGCTCTTTCCCTCTCCCCCCCCCGCTACACACATACTTCACCACCATCTTAGGTCCTGGCAGACAGTCCATCAGTATGCAGTTTACTGCTTTATTTTTTTAATATATTTATTTATTAATTTCTGTAGTGTAGGAAACCCCTCCCCACTGTTACTAGCCTAGTTTGTTACTGGCAGCTAGTCTCCCGTAAACCCTTACTCTTTATTTTTCTATTTATCGTTTTTTATATATTTAAAAATAAAAATCTGTCAGTTGTGGGGCACCCCTCCCGCCATCCATTATCCCTTTTTTATCCATAGTGAGGGCACCATCGCTCCACTCCTTTCACAATGATGTTTCTATAGTGTAGGGAACCTGTTCCTCTCTCCCCCTCTTAGCGTGGGCCACCCACCTGCTTGCTCCTTTCCCTCCACCAGCTCCCACCTATTACCCAATGAAATGATCGTTATAGAGAGTGACCACAGACAGTGTCATTCACAGTAACAATCGGCAATGTGCCTCTTCAAATAGTAAGAGAATAACGATCAGTGCTCCCTCTTTCATGTAAAGGCAGATGCCTTCTACCCCCAGCTGCACTCTGTGACTGTCTTAATGACAGCTAGGGATCCCTGAGCATGCGCCTCTGTGTTAAACGTACAGTAGGTACAAAGTACTGATAGTGATGTAGTATCTACATCCTATTGGCCCAATGGGTAAAGGATTTGAAGCCAACAAAATGTTCTTTTGTGAGTCAGACAGAACATACAATTTTAAAAAAAAGTTCTAATTTGCTTCTATTATCAAATTTACTTTTGTTCCCATGGTATTCTGTGTTGAAGTAAAGAAATGTTTTAAAATAGATCTATTAGAAAGTGTTTAAAATTGCATGCACTATCTGAATCATTAAATATTTTACAATCTGGCAACAGCTTTTGTAAAAATAAATAAAAAGCAGGTTTCTTACAAATCATGAAAGTTCGCTCGCCACTATAATAAATCAGCCCCATTAATCTCTTTTAGCTAAATTTGCTCCATTCTGCTAGTGAGATAGTGAGAGGGATATGAAACCCAAAATATTTCTTTTGTGATTCAGATCAGAGCAAAACTATTTTATAAATTAAAGGTAGTATCACAAAGAACAAATCCAGCTCTGTATAGAGTTGAATGCTGCGAAGCAACCATTTTCCTTCTGAATGATCAGAATTCACCATGCCTCGTTTGAGGGATAAAGGACAGTATTGAGTAACATTGTCCCCAAATATTCTATATTTACCTGCTGGAGTGTATTAAATTGTTTACTCATTGCTCCTTTAATTTTATTTTTTTATTAGAAATAGCTGCTTTTGTATTTTTAAACTGAGAACTTTACTGATTAGTTTAATACTGAAGCATTAGGTATAGAAAAGCTCAGACCCATTTGAAATGCTGCTCCTGCAGCTGCATTGAATACAAGATTTTTATCACGTGTTTGCCTGAGTGCATTGTCCTTTTATACATTACAGGGGGAGGGTTCCTGTGTGCTGTCAGGGTTCTAGGCTTTGTGCATGATTATGACTTTGTTAGTAATTATCTGATGACCCCTACAACAAATACTTGTGTACTTGCAGGGTCCCAGAAGGAAAAACTCAGACTCAGGGAAGTAGACAACCCACGTGACGCGCAGACGATCCGGCCCTCATGGTGGTTCCTACATCGTTTAAGGTCAACATCAGGTGTGAGCCAGGTACAAAGACTTCATCCGCTGCCTGCCGGTCCATCTGTCCAAAAGGTCTGGGTACGATGAGATAATAAACTGCATCTGTTTTCATTAATGAATGTATTTGGTAAAAATAGTCACAGGACTTACAGCTAAGTAAGAAACATAAGTGATCCCATCAAGATATCAGTGGGTAAACAGGGAGGAGAAAAGGCAGAAGAAAACTGAGAATAAAGGCAAGAGTGATTATGTGATAGAGAGATGGGGTCGGGGGGCAGGTAGCCTACTATGGTAGAGAGAGAATGGGGAGCCCAGGTACTATTATGAGATAGAGGTTTTTTTATTTTGATTTTTAAGTGGGGCTTTAGTTTTAGAATAGCCAACTGCAGCAGTTATTTTATGTTTAGGAAATTTGTTTTTTTTTATTTTCTGTAAAGTTTGGTTTTGATTTTTTGTCAATGTTAGGTTTTATTTAATGTAATGTTAGTTTTTTAAGTAATGTTAGTTTTTGTAATTGTATGCAATGTTAGGTTTTTAATGTTATGTAATTTTATTTTTTTTATTTTATGTAATGTTACGGCTAGATTACGAGTTTTTGCGGTAAGGTGAAAAGCAGCGTTATCGGTCCTATAACGCCTGCTTTATCCCTACCGCTCGGTATTCGAGGTCTCTGCAGATTTAGGGGCATCCACACACTTCTCTTTGGCCTTACCGCAATCAACTTACTACAAACTTGCGTACAGTCCTTTTTCTATGGGACTTCCATAGCGCCGGAAATACAAGCTTGTCCTGGGAGGTCTATCCCGTCAAGATTCATAACGCATTCTAAAGTCAGTAGTTATGAGTTTTACACTACAAAGACGTAACTAAAAACTCATACATAAAGTGCTATAAAAAGTACACTACACCCCATTAAAATACTATTAACCCCTAAACCGAGGACCCCTCCGCATCGCAATACTAAAATAAAATTATTAACCCCTAATCTGCGCTCCCGACATAGCTGCCACTATAATAAACATATTAACCCCTAAACCGCCGTACTCCCGCCTCGCAAACATTAGTTAATTATTATTAACCCCTAATCTGCCGCCCCCCAACGTCGCCGCACTAGATACTATATTTTTTAACCCCTAAACCTAAGTCTAACCTTAACCCTAACACCCCCTAACTTAAATATAATAAAATAAAATGTAAATCAAACCTACTATTCATAACTAAATAATCTCTATTTAAAAATAATACCTATAAAATAAACTCTAAGCTAGCAACAATATAACTAATAGTTACATTGTAGCTAGCTTAGGGTTTATTTTTATTTTACAGGCAAGTTTGTATTTATTTTAACTAGGTTAGAATAGTTACTAAATAGTTATTAACTATTTAATAACTACCTAGCTAAAATAAATACAAAAGTACCTGTAAAATAAAACCTAACCTAAGTTACAATAACACCTAACACTACACTACAATTAAATAAATTACCAAAATTAAATACAATTAAATAAATTAAATACAATTACCTAAATTACAAAAAAAAACAAAACACTAAATTACACAAAATAAAAAAACAAATGACAAGATATTTAAAACTAATTACACCTAATCTAATAGCCCTATCAAAATAAAAAAGCCCCCCCCAAAATAAAAAAAAAACCCTAGCCTAAACTAAACTACCAATAGCCCTTAAAAGGGCCTTTTGCGGGGCATTGCCCCAAAGAAATCAGCTCTTTTACCTGGAAAAAAAAAATACAAACACCCCCCCCAAAAGTAAGACCCACCACCCACACAACCAAACCCCCAAATAAAACCCTAACTAAAAAAACCTAAGCTCCCCATTTCCCTTAAAAGGGCATTTGGATGGGCATTGCCCTTAAATGGGCATTTAGCTCTATTGCGGCCCAAAGCCCTAACCTAAAAATAAAACCCACCCAATAAACCCATAAAAAACCTAACACTAACCCCTGAAGATCCACTTACAGTTTTGAAGATCCGACATCCATCCTCAACGAAGCCGGTAGAAGGCCTCATCGAATCGGCAAGAAGTCCTCAACGAAGCCGGGAGAAGTCTTCATCCAAGCCGGGAGAAGTGGTCCTCCAGACGGCAGAAGTCTTCATCCAGACGGCATCTTCTATCTTCATCCATCCGGCGCGGAGCGGGTCCATCTTCAAGGCATCCGACGCAAAGCATCCTCTTCTTCCGACAACGAATGAAGGTTCCTTTAAATGACGTCATCCAAGATGCCGTCCCTTAGATTCCGATTGGCTGATAGAATTCTATCAGCCAATCAGAATTAAGGTTGAAAAAATCCAATTGGCTGATGCAATCAGCCAATAGGATTGAACTTCAACCCTTTTGGCTGATCGAATCAGCCAGTAGGATTAAGATCACATTCTATTGGCTGATTGGATCAGCCAATAGGATTGAAGTTCAATCCTATTGGCTGATTGCATCAGCCAATAGGATTTTTTCAACCTTTATTCCGATTGGCTGATAGAATTCTAACAGCCAATCGGAATCTTGCCGCTTCGATGAGGACTTTCTTCCGGCTTCGTTGAGGATGGATGTTGGATCTTCAAAACTGTAAGTGGATCTTCAGGGGTTAGTGTTAGGTTTTTTTAAGGGTATATTGTGGTGGGTTTTTAGTTTTAGGTTAGGGCTTTGGGCCGCAATAGAGCTAAATACCCTTTTAAGGGCAATGCCCATCCAAATGCCCTTTTCAGGGCAATGGGGAGCTTAGGTTTTTTTTCCCCCCGCAAGATAAATATAGACAACGGTGTATGTTTATTGTGAGCTACAACTCCCACCATACACTACTACTTGACTAAATGTCACTTCCATTTCCTAGTATACCAAGTTCCGGCCATTTATTCAGTTCATGTGGCCCCATGGGAGAAGAACACTTGGCTAGTGGCCCCCAGATACTTTGAGTTTGATACCACTGGGTTAGAGGGTTTAGAGGTTAGTGGGTACTTGGGGGTTGTGGCAGTTTAGGGGTTAAAAGTGTAGCAAGTGCTTTGCAAAGAACATATTCTGTCGATTCCTGTCTCCCTTATTTTTTTTCAAGAAATTAACATTATCTGCTATTTATAAAATGCTACTTGAACTATCCAAAGCACAACTTAACTGCACAATTTAACATAAATTGATTTAATGTGCATGCATCAGGTAGTGCTCATATTACAAGTTGAAAGTAAACAGTTTTCACTTGCACGTTAACCTGATGCACATAAAAAAATAATTTTGAATATCGCTGACGCTATAAACATATTTCCCCATAGAAGTCAATTGAGCAAAAAAAGTGGGAAAAAACCCTAACACGCTACTCGACCGGCGCAAAACCCTATCTCATATTCTCATGTCATGTGTGCTAACCTGAGATAAAAAATATATGAATATTCACATTTCACTGTTCTTCACATTGCAGATTATGTTGTATTTATTCATAAATACATATTTCTATATATGACTTTATGGTATTTTTATATATATAAATCTTCGGGTACAAAAGCACTCTCACCAAACTGGTTTAGGTAGGCACCAGGGTGCAAAATAGGAATATTAAATTAGCAAGAAAAAAGCACTCTCTGGTTTTGAAAGGTATTCACCCCTTCCTCAGATTTTTTTTATATATATATATATATATATATATATATATATATATATATATATATATATATATATATATATATATATATATATATATATATACATACACACATACAATGAGGGAGAAATGTATTTGATCCCCTGCTGATTTTGTTCCCCTTGCTGATCAGGTCTATAATTTTAATGATAGGTTTATTTGAACAGTGAGAGACAGAATAACAACAAAAAAAAACGCATTTCAAAAAAAGTTATAAATTGATTTGCATTTTAATGAGTTGAAATAAGTATTTGATCCCCTATCAATCTGCATGATTTCTGTCTCCCAGGTGTCTTTTATACAGGTAACGAGCTGAGATTAGGCAGCACTCTTTTAAAGGGAAGTGCTCCTAATCTCAGCTTGTTACCTGAATAAAAGACATCAGTCCACAGAAGCAATCAATCAATCAGATTCTAAACTTTCCACCATGACCCAAGACAAAAGAGCTGTCCAAGGATGTCAAGGACAAGATTGTAGACCCACATAAGGCTGGAATGTGCTACACGACCATCGCCAAGCAGCTTGGTGAGAAGGTGACAACAGTTGATGTGATTATTCGCAAAAGGAAGAAACACAAAATAACTGTCAATCTCCCTCGATCTGGGGCTCCATGCAAGATCTCACCTCGTGGAGTTGCAATGATCATGTGAACGGTGAGGAAGTAGCCCAGAACGGGAGGATCTTGTCAATAATCTCAAGGCAGCTGGGACTATAGTCACCAAGAAAACAATGGGTAACACACTATGCCTTGAAGGACTGAAATCCTGCAGCACCCGCAAGGTCCACATGCTAAAGAAAGCACATGTACAGGTCTGTCTGAAGTCTGCCAATAAACATCTGAATGATTCAGAGGAGAACTGGGTGAAAGTGTTGTGGTCAGATGAGACCAAAATTGAGCTCTTTGGCATCAACTCAACTTGCCGTGTTTGGAGGACGAGGAATGCTGCCTATGACCCCAAGAACACCATCCCCACCATCAAACACGGAGGTGGAAACATTATGCTTTGGGGGTTTTTTTTTTCTCCTAAGGGGGACAGGACTACTTAACCGCATCAAAGGGATGATGGACGGGGCCATGTACTGTCAAATCTTGGATGAGAACCTCCTTCCCTCAGTCAGGGCATTGAAAATGGGTTGTGGATGGTATTCCAGCATGACAATGACCCAAAACACACGGCCAAGGCAACAAAGGAGTGGCTCAAGAAGAAGCACATTAAGGTCCAGGAGTGGCCTAGCCTGTCTCCAGACCTTAATCCCATAGACAATCTGTGGCGGGAGCTGAAGGTTCAAGATGCTGAGTTGGATAGGATTGCAAGGAGGAGTGGGACAAAATCTTTCCTGCGATGTGTGCAAACCTGATGGCCAACTACAAGAAACGTTTCTGACCTCTCTGATTGCCAACAAGGGTTTTGCTATCAAGTACTAAGTCATGTTTTGCAAAGGGGTAAAATACTTATTTCACTCATTAAAATGCAAATCAATGTTACATTTTTAGTAATGCGTTTTTCTGGATTTTGTTGTTGTTTTTCAGTCTCTGTTCAAATAAATCTACCATTAAAAATTATAGACGAATAATTTCTTTTCTTCAGTGGGCAAATGTACATAATCAGCATGGGATCAAATCATTTTTGCCCTCACTGTGTGTATATATATATATATATATATATATATATAGATAGATATATATATACACACACATGATTGCATATAGGTATAGATATATACAGATATATATAGGAGTATATATTTATAAATACTTAGAAAATGTACTGCTATGCGAAGAACATTGGAATGTGAACTATTTACAATAAATAACACAGTATAACACTTTATTAAATATGAATATGGCATAAATAAGCTTTTTCATGATTTCAATGTACTTAAAGGGACAGTCTAGTCAAAATTAAACTTTCATGATCGGATAGAGCAGCAATTTTAAGGCAAACTTTCTAATTTACTCCTATTATCAATTTTACTTCGTTCCTCTTGGTATCTTTATTTCAAAAAGCAAGAATATAAGCTTAGAAGCCGGCCCATTTTTGGTTCAGCACCTGGGTAGCGCTTGCTGATTGGTGTCTAAATGTAGTCTCCAATTAAAACCGTTACCCAGGTGCTGAACCAAAAATGATAAATAGAAAAAAGAGGATATCCAAATATGCCAAAAAGTATTTAATGTAATGTATCAAAACATCATCAAGAAAAACCACGACGTTTCGGGGCTCATGCCCCTTAATCATGTGTTTTACTTTTAGCTGAACCAAAAATGAGCCAGCTCTTAAGCTTAAATTGCAGCTTTTTCAAATAAAGATTCCAAGAGAATGAAGAAAATTGATAATAGGAGTAATTAGAAAGTTTCTTAAAATTACCTGCTCTATCTGAATCAGGGCAGTTTAATTTGACTAGACTATCCCCTTTAACTGCAAGGGCTCCATGTATATGCTTTATGTGTGTACTTAAGTACTTATGTGTTTATAGATGTATATATATCTGTACAAACATCAAAGTAGAATATCTGTTTAGTATACCAAAAGCATAATGTTTAGTCCAAATGTCATAAACATAAAGGTTCTTTCCAAATGTGCTTAAAAGAGCGTCCTCCTTGAGGGTATAATGTTCAAAAATGTGGGATGAAAGGTGCCCTTTTCCCAAGGATCAGAGACAGGGTATGCGTGTCAGAAAATGGCTATACAACAATTTTCAATATATGTATAAGTGCTGAGGACCGTGCCCCATACAGCCTATGGCTGCCTGCAACTCACGATTTTAGCGTGGCCTTTCTGACTGGTAAACCCGATTCCTCCTGTCTCTGCGGGGATGAATGCCTCTCTCGATCCGTCTTGCAGCGTGTATCTCCGAACCCGTCTGTGACGTGGAGTAGTTCCTCTATACACGTGTTGGGCTGGCGTCCAATCCCTACGCCGGATTCCTGTGCTGAATCGTATGCCGCTCTGTGGGGTAAGCACTCCTACTACTTTACGAGTCTTATTGGAAAGTAGTGCCGAGCTCTGTGACCTGGGATCCTGGCTATAGTTACACAGCAAAAGCAAAGAAACTTGATCCTCTGGTCAGTTTGAAAGTTTAAAAAGTCACTTTATTAAACAAATGTTAAAAAGTCCCTGGAGGGGTCCATAACAGCAAAAGACATTGAGCACTGTGTACTCAAGCTGACATGTTTCGGCTGGATGTACAGACATATAAATATATACATATACATATTTAGACATGCATATGTAAGTAAAATATAGAACAACGGTGTATGTTTATTGTGAGCTACAACTTCCCACCATACACTACTACTTGACTAAATGTCACTTCCATTTCCTAGTATACCAAGTTCCGGCCATTTATTCAGTTCATGTGGCCCCATGGGAGAAGAACACATGGCTAGTGGCCCCCAGATACTTTGAGTTTGATACCACTGGGTTAGAGGGTTTAGAGGTTAGTGGGTACTTGGGGGGTTGTGGCAGTTTAGGGGTTAAAAGTGTAGCAAGTGCTTTGCAAAGAACATATTCTGTCGATTCCTGTCTCCCTTATTTTTTTTCAAGAAATTAACATTATCTGCTATTTATAAAATGCTACTTGAACCTATTCAAAGCACAAATTAACTGCACAATTTAACATAAATTGATTTAATGTGCATGCATCAGGTAGTGCTCATATTACAAGTTGAAAGTAAACAGTTTTTCACTTGCACGTTAACCTGATGCACATAAAAAAATAATTTTGAATATCGCTGCGCTATAACATATTTCCCCATAGAAGTCAATTGAGCAAAAAAAGTGGGAAAAACATCTAACACGCTACTCGACGCGCAAACCCTATCTCATATTCTCATGTCATGTGCGCTAACCTGAGATAAAAAAATATATGAATATTTCACATTTCACTGTTCTTCACATTGCAGATTATGTTGTATTTATTCATAAATACATATTTCTATATATGACTTATGGTATTTTATATATATAAATCTTCGGGTACAAAAGCACTCTCACCAAACTGGTTAGGTAGGGCACCAGGGTGCAAAATAGGAATATTAAATTAGCAAGAAAAAAGCACTCTCTGGTTTTGAAAGGTATTCACCCCTTCCTCAGATTTTTTTATATATATATATATATATATATATATATATATATATATATTATATATATATATATATATAAATATATATATATATATAATATACATACACACATACAATGAGGGGAAAATGTATTTGATCCCCCTGCTGAATTTGTTCCCCTGCTGATCAGTCTATAATTTTAATGATAGGTTATTTGAACAGTGAGAGACAGAATAACAACAAAAAAAAACGCATTTCAAAAAAGTTATAAATTGATTTGCATTTTAATGAGTGAAATAAGTATTTGATCCCCTATCAATCTGCATGATTTCTGTCTCCCAGGTGTCTTTTATACAGGTAACGAGCTGAGATTAGGAGCACTCTTTTAAAGGGAGTGCTCCTAATCTCCAGCTTGTTACCTGTATAAAAGACATCTGTCCACAGAAGCAATCAATCAATCAGATTCTAAACTTTCCACCATGACCAAGACAAAAGAGCTGTCCAAGGATGTCAAGGACAAGATTGTAGACCCACATAAGGCTGGAATGTGCTACACGACCATCGCCAAGCAGCTTGGTGAGAAGGTGACAACAGTTGATGTGATTATTCGCAAATGGAAGAAACACACAAATAACTGTCAATCTCCCTCGATCTGGGGGCTCCATGCAAGATCTCACCTCGTGGAGTTGCAATGATCATGTGAACGGTGAGGAAGTAGCCCAGAACGGGAGGATCTTGTCAATAATCTCAAGGCAGCTGGGACTATAGTCACCAAGAAAAACAATGGGTAACACACTATGCCTTGAAGGACTGAAATCCTGCAGCACCCGCAAGGTCCACATGCTAAAGAAAGCACATGTTACAGGTCTGTCTGAAGTCTGCAAATAAACATCTGAATGATTCAGAGGAGAACTGGGTGAAAGTGTTGTGGTCAGATGAGACAAAATTGAGCTCTTTGGCATCAACTCAACTTGCCGTGTTTGGAGGACGAGGAATGCTGCCTATGACCCCAAGAACACCATCCCCACCATCAAACACGGAGGTGGAAACATTATGCTTTGGGGGATTTTTTTCTCCTAAGGGGGACAGGACTACTTAACCGCATCAAAGGGATGATGGACGGGGGCCATGTACTGTCAAATCTTGGATGAGAACCTCCTTCCCTCAGTCAGGGCATTGAAAATGGGTTGTGGATGGGTATTCCAGCATGACAATGACCCAAAACACACGGCCAAGTGCAACAAAGGAGTGGCTCAAGAAGAAGCACATTAAGGTCCAGGAGTGGCCTAGCCTGTCCTCCAGACCTTAATCCCATAGACAATCTGTGGAGGGAGCTGGAAGGTTCAAGATGCTGAGTTGGAGAGGATTGCAAGGAGGAGTGGGGACAAAATCTTTCCTGCTGATGTGTGCAAACCTGATGGCCAACTACAAGAAACGTCTGACCTCTCTGATTGCCAACAAGGGGTTTTGCTATCAAGTACTAAGTCATGTTTTGCAAAGGGGTAAAATACTTATTTCACTCATTAAAATGCAAATCAATGTTTTACATTTTTAGTAATTGCGTTTTTCTGGATTTTGTTGTTGTTTTTCAGTCTCTGTTCAAATAATCTACCATTAAAATTATAGACGAATAATTTTATTTTCTTCAGTGGGCAAATGTACAAAATCAGCAGGGGATCAAATCATTTTTGCCCTCACTGTGTGTATAATAGTATATATATATATATATAGATATATATATATATATATACACACACATGATTGCATATAGGTATAGAATATATACAGATATATATAGGAGTATAAATTTATAAATACTTAGAAAATGTACTGCTATGCGAAGAACATTGGAATGTGAACTATTTACAATAAATACACAGTATAACACTTTATTAAATATGAATATGGCATAAATAAGCTTTTTCATGATTTCATGTAGCTTAAAGGGACAGTCTAGTGTCAAAATTAAACTTTCATGATTCGGATAGAGCAGCAATTTTAAGCAACTTTCTAATTTACTCCTTATTATCAATTTTACTTCGTTCTCTTTGGTATCTTTATTTCAAAAAGCAAGAATATAAGCTTAGAAGACGGCCCATTTTTGGTTCAGCACCTGGGTAGCGCTTGCTGATTGGTGTCTAAATGTAGTCTCCAATTAAAACGTTAGCCCAGGTGCTGAACCAAAAATGATAATAGAAAAAAGAGGATATCCAAATATGCAAAAAGTATTTAATGTAATGTATCAAAACATCATCAAGAAAACCACGACGTTACGGGGCTCATGCCCCTTAATCATGTGTTTTACTTTTTAGCTGAACAAAAATGAGCCAGCTCTTAAGCTTAAATTGCAGCTTTTTCAAATAAGATTCCAAGAGAATGAAGAAAAATTGATAATAGGAGTAATTAGAAAGGTTCTTAAAATTACCCTGCTCTATCTGAATCAGGGAAAGTTTAATTTTGACTAGACTATCCCTTTAACTGCAAAGGGCTCCATGTATATGTCTTTATGTGTGTACTTAAGTACTTATGTGTTATAGATGTATATATATCTGTACAAACATCAAAGGTAGAATATCTGTTAGTATACAAAAGCATAATGTTTAGTCCCAAATGTCATAAACATAAAGTTCTTCCAATGTGCTTAAAAGAGCGTTCCCTCCTTGAGGGTATATGTTCAAAAACTGTGGGGATGAAAGGTGCCCTTTTCCAAGGATCAGAGACAGGGTATGCGTGTCCAGAAAATGGCTATACAACAATTTTCAATAAATGTATAAGTGCTGAGGGACCGTGCCCATACAGCCTATGGCTGCCTGCAACTCACGATTTTAGCGTGGCCTTTCTGACTGGGTAACCCTATCCTCCTGTCTCTGCGGGGGATGAATGCCTCTCTCGATCCGTCTTGCAGCGTGTATCTCCGAACCCGTCTGTGACGTGGAGTAAGTTCCTCTATACACGTTGTTGGGCTGGCGTCCAATTCCCTACGCCGGATTCCTGTGCTGAATCGTATGCCGCTCTGTGGGGTAAAGCACTCCTACTAACTTTACGAGGTCCTTATTGGAAAGTAGTGCCGAGCTCATGTGACCTGGGATCCTGGCTATAGTTACACAAGCAAAGCAAAGAAACTTGATCTCTGGTCAGTTTTGAAAGTTTAAAAAGTCACTTTATTAAACAAATTGTTAAAAAGTCCCTGGAGGGGTCCATAACAGCAAAAGACATTGAGCACTGTGTACTCAAGCTGAATGTTTCGGCTGGATGTACAGACATATAAATATATACATATACATATTTAGACATGCAATGTAAGATCTCAATGTTAAAGCCCTTTGCTGCCTTTTTGTGCAATTTTTTTAATAATAATTTTTATTAGACAGTGTTATTATGATTCTAACTGTACTGTGTAATGTATATTCATTAGATAGTGTTATTATGAGTGTAACTGTACTGTGTAATGTATATTTATTAGATATTGTTATTATGTGTGTAACTGTACTGTGTAATGTATATTTATTAGACAGTGTTAATATGGGTGTAACTGTACTGTGTAATGTATATTTATTAGACGTGTTATTATGAGTGTAACTGTACTGTGTAATGTATATTTATTAGACAGTGTATATATCTGTGTAACTGTACTATGTAATGTATATTTATTAGACAGTGTTATTATGTGTGTAACTGTACTGTGTAATGTATATTTATTACATATGTTATTATGTGTGTAACTGTACTGTGTAATGTATATTTATTAGATAGTGTTATTATAAGTGTAACTGTACTATGTAATGTATATTTATTAGACGTGTTAATATGTGTGTAACTGTACTGTGTAATGTATATTTATTAGACAGTGTTATTATAAGTGTAACTGTACTGTGTAATGTATATTTATTAGACAGTGTTATTATGAGTGTAACTGTACTATGTAATGTATATTTATTAGACAGTGTTAATATGAGTGTAACTGTACTGTGTAATGTATATTTATTAGACAGTGTTATTATGAGTGTAACTGTACTGTGTAATGTATATTTATTAGACAGTGTTATTATGTGTGTAACTGTACTGTGTAATGTATATTTATTAGACAGTGTTATTATAAGTGTAACTGTACTATGTAATGTATATTTATTAGATAGTGTTATTATGTGTAACTGTACTGTGTAATGTATATTTATTAGACAGTGTTATTATAAGTGTAACTGTACTATGTAATGTATATTTATTAGACAGTGTTATTATGAGTGTAACTGTACTATGTAATGTATATTTATTAGACAGTGTTATTATAAGTGTAACTGTACTATGTAATGTATATTTATTAGACAGTGTTATTATGTGTGTAACTGTACTATGTAATGTATATTTATTAGACATTGTTATTTTGTGTGTAACTGTACTATGAAATGTATATTTATTAGACAGTGTTATTATGTGTGTAACTGTACTGTGTAATGTATATTTATTAGACAGTGTTACATATGATGTAAACTGTACTGTGTAATGTATATTTATTAGACAGTGTTATTATGAGTGTAACTGTACTATGTAATGTATATTTATTAGACAGTGTTTATTATGATTCTAACTGTACTGTGTAATGTATATTCATTAGATAGTGTTATTATGAGTGTAACTGTACTGTGTAATGTATATTTATTAGATATTTGTTATTATGTGTGTAACTGTACTGTGTAATGTATATTTATTAGACAGTGTTAATATGGGTGTAACTGTACTGTGTAATGTATATTTATAGACGTGTTATTATGAGTGTAACTGTACTGTGTAATGTATATTTATTAGACAGTGTTATTATGTGAGTAACTGTACTGTGTAATGTATATTTATTACATAGTGTTATTATGAGTGTAACTGTACTGTGTAATGTATATTTATTAGATAGTGTTATTATAAGTGTAACTGTACTATGTAATGTATATTTATTAGACAGTGTTAATATGTGTGTAACTGTACTGTGTAATGTATATTTATTAGACAGTGTTATTATAAGTGTAACTGTACTGTGTAATGTATATTTATTAGACAGTGTTATTATGAGTGTAACTGTACTATGTAATGTATATTTATTAGACAGTGTTAATATGAGTGTAACTGTACTGTGTAATGTATATTTATTAGACAGTGTTATTATGAGTGTAACTGTACTGTGTAATGTATATTTATTAGATAGTGTTATTATGTGTGTAACTGTACTGTGTAATGTATATTTATTAGACAGTGTTATTATAAGTGTAACTGTACTATGTAATGTATATTTATTAGATAGTGTTATTATGTGTGTAACTGTACTGTGTAATGTATATTTATTAGACAGTGTTATTATAAGTGTAACTGTACTATGTAATGTATATTTATTAGACAGTGTTATTATGAGTGTAACTGTACTATGTAATGTATATTTATTAGACAGTGTTATTATAAGTGTAACTGTACTATGTAATGTATATTTATTAGACAGTGTTATTATAGTGTAACTGTACTATGTAATGTATATTTATTAGACAGTGTTATTATGTGTGTAACTGTACTATGTAATGTATATTTATTAGACAGTGTTATTATGTGTGTAACTGTACTGTGTAATGTATATTTATTAGACAGTGTTAATATGAGTGTAACTGTACTGTGTAATGTATATTTATTAGACAGTGTTATTATGAGTGTAACTGTACTATGTAATGTATATTTATTAGACAGTGTTATTATAAGTGTAACTGTACTATGTAATGTATATTTATTAGACAGTGTTATTATGAGTGTAACTGTACTATGTAATGTATATTTATTAGACAGTGTTATTATAAGTGTAACTGTACTATGTAATGTATATTTATTAGACAGTGTTATTATAAGTGTAACTGTACTGTGTAATATATATTATTAGACAGTGTTATTATAAGTGTAACTGTACTGTGTAATATATTATTTATTAGACAGTGTTATTATAAGTGTAACTGTACTATGTAATGTATATTTATTAGACAGTGTTATTATGAGGTGTAACTGCACTGTGTAATGTATATTTATTAGACAGTGTTATTATGAGAGTAACTGTACTTGTGTAATGTACTGTTTATTAGACAGTGTTAATATGAGTGTAACTGCACTGTGGTAATGTATATTTATTAGACAGTGTTATTATGTGTGTAACTGTACTTGTGTAGTGTATATTTATTAGACAGTGTTATTATGAGAGTAACTGTACTGTGTAATGTATTTTTATTAGACAGTGTTAATATGTGTGTACACGTGTTACTGTGTAATGTATATTTATTGAGCAAGTGTTTACTATGAGTGTAACTGTACTGTGTAATGTATACTTTATTAGACAGTGTTAATATGAGTGTAACTGTACTGTGTAATGTATATTTATTAGACAGTGTTAATATGAGTTGTAACTGCACTGTGTAATGTATATTTATTAGACAGTGTTATTATGTGTGTAACTGTACTGTGTAGTGTATATTTATTAGACAGTGTTATTATGAGAGTAGCTGTACTGTGTAATGTATATTTATTAGACAGTGTTAATATGTGTTGTAACTGTACTGTGTAATGTATATTTATTAGACAGTGTTATTATGAGTGTAACTGTACTATGTAAATGTATAATTTAATAGACAGTGTTATTATAAGTGTTAACTGTACTATGTAATGTATATTTATTAGACAGTGTTATTATGTGTGTAACTGAACTGATGTAATGTATATTTATTAGACAGTGTTATATTGAGTGTAACTGTACTGTGTAATGTATATTATTAGACAGTGTTAATATGAGTGTAACTGTACTGTGTAATGTATAATTTATTAGACAGACTTATTATTGAGGTGTAACCTGTACTGTGTAATGTATATTTATTAGACAGACTTATTATGAGTGTAACTGTACTGTGTAATGTATATTTAATAGAAAGTGTTAGTATGAGTGTAACTGTACTATGTAATGTATATTTATTAGACAGTGTTATTATAAGTGTAACTGTACTGTGTAATGTATATTTATTAGACAGTGTTATTATAAGTGTAACTGTACTGTGTAATGTATATTTATTAGACAGTGTTATTATAAGTTTAACTGTACTGTGTAATATATATTTATTATTTATTTATTTATTTATTTATAAAATATTTTACCAGGAAGGATACATTGAGATTTCTCTCGTTTTCAAGTATGTCCTGGGATCACAAAACATTGCATTGATACAATAGGGTACAATAAAATACAAAAACAACAATAATACACAATATATGCAAACATTTAACATAGAGCAGGTACGAAATATTTAACCATGACAGGAGCATTCTGTTGTGAGATATGTATAGAGGGATCTCTTAAAGGTTTTTAGGCTTGTGGGAAGGTTTTAAACGTGTGAGGGAGGTCATTCCATAATTGTGGTGCTCTGTAGGAAAAGGAGGATCGAGGTGCTTTTCTTTTTGTATTGAGGCAAGCTAAATAAGTTGCTGGTACTGGATCGGAGGTTATAGGAGGTGGGAATAGCAGGGGAGAGCATTTCTGCTCAGGTAGGGTGGGAGCTTCCAGAAAGGCTCTTAAAGACAAGGCAGGAAATATGGAGGGGGGCATCTGGATTCCATGCGTCAGCCAGTTTAGTTCTTTTAGGCATGTCACAATGGTGGGTCCTGTAGTTCACATTGTATGCACAAAGCGGCAGAGCGAGGTTATACATCGTATTTAGTTTATTAAGGTGAGTTTGCGGAGCAGGTGCATATACTATGTCCCCATAATCCAAGATAGGCATCAGCATTTGCTGTACAATCTTTTCCTTTACTGTAGGGCTGAGGCAAGATTTGTTTCTGTACAGGGCACCTAGGTTTTGGATAAAGTTTAAAAGGCAATTTTTTCTATGTGGAGTCCAAAAGATAGATTGGGGTCTAACAACATACCTAAGTATTTAAAAGAGTGGGACTGCGGTCAGCGTTGCAATTCGATTTTGTTTTGATGCGAAGATGGGAAATTATGTAATTTATGTATTTTAGGTCCCGTTCCAAAGATCATTGTGACTGTTTTGTCAGTGTTTAAGGAAGAGTTTGTTTTTTGAGATCCACTTTTCTACCTCTGTGAACTGGTCTTGGAGCACTGTTTCAAGCTGCAGCAGATCAGATTTGTTTGCATAGATTACCGTGTCGTCTGCGTACATTGTGTACAGTTGAGGATTTGCAGACATTAGGCAAATCATTTATAAATAATGATGAATAGTAGGGGGCAGATGAAAGGATACCTTGGGAACAACCACACGTGATTGGGAGAGGGAGGGAGTCACTGTTAGAAGACAGAGACATATTGTGATCGATCGATACATATGATTTAAACCAGGTTAACGGGTGATCAGCAATAGCCAGAGTTTTTTTAGTTTGAGAAGTAGTAGGTCATGGTCCACTGTGTCAAAAGCCTTTGCAAAGGAAAATAGCTCCAGTTAGGTCTCCTTGTTCCATGGCAGTTTGGATGTCGTTGCAAACTTTTAGGAGGGCAGTTGAAGTGGAGTGATTTGGTCTGAAACCTGATTGATCAGGGGTCAGATAGTTAGAAAGTTGATAATACTCGCATAATTGCGTATGGACGCATTTTTCTAGGATTTTTGACAATACAGGGAGCAGTGATATAGGACGATAGTTAGAAACCAAGGTTAACTCCCCACTTTTATGAATAGGCACTACTCTTGCAGTTTTCCAGAGTTTGGGTATGTATCCAGACACCAAGGATTCGTTAATTAGGGTTGCAACAGGCTTAGCAATTGCCGGCGCACTGAGCTTCAACAGCATTGCTGGGATTTGATCAGGTCCTGACTGGTTTTTCATTTTTAGATTATCGAGGTGTTTCTTAATGACATTGAAGGGTACAGGTCTAAAATTGAACTTTTCTATATTGGGTCTTTGCTGTTTTAGTGGGGCCTGATCCACATTTGTAGCTTCAGGATGTGTGCCATTTATTAGTTTGTCAATCAGGGTGGTGGAGCATCCTACAAAATAATTGTTAAAGGCATTTGCTACTTCTAAGGGGAGTTGCAGGTTTTGGTTATCCACATTGACAGTGGAGGGTTGGGAGTGGATTGGTGGATTTTGTAAGTTATTTATGAGTTTCCAAAACTTTCTAGGGTTACATATATTATTGTTCAGATTTTCACAGAAATATTGCGCCTTAGCCAATTTTGTTTGTTTAGTACATATATTTCGCCAATTTCTATATACACAGTGATCATTCATAGAGCCAGTATGCTTGAACTTTGACCACAATGAATCCCGAAATTGGTACATTTGAATGAGGTCAGCTGTGATCCAATTCAAGTGTGCTCCTTTTACTCTCACCTTACGCAGCGGTGCATGTAAATTCCAAACTTGTAGGAGTTCAGACTGAAAGAATTCAACTGCAGAGTCTAGATCTGGGATTAGGTTTAATCTGTGCCAGGGGAGGTTCTTGATGTCATTTAGAAATGATTGAAGATTAAATTTTTTGAAGGACCTGGTGATTTTAACCTTGGGAGAGGATTTAGTTGCCTTTATTTTGCGCACGCAGTACACTAAGCAGTGGTCACTGAAATTGTTAGGGAGAACACCTGCCTCCTGGATTCGGTCGGGAGAAGTGGAGAGAATCCAGTCGAGCAGGGTATGATTATGGCTTTTGATGTTTATGCGAGTTGGGGAGGAGATTAATTGCGTTAGCTGCAAAGATTTAAACAGCGAGCGACAACTGTTATTTTTTGGATTCAGCCAATCGATGTTAAAATCTCCAAAAACCAAAATTTCACTTTTTGGGTTTTGAGTTATGGATTAACTAAGGAGCTGTGCTATGTCCGAAATGGAATGCACAGGGGAGCTTGGTGGGCGGTAGATTCCTGCAACAATGATTGATTTACTGCACGGGATCTCAATTTTGCCAGAAAGGAAATTCAAAGGTGGCAGGAGAGCTAGATTTTTGAATGGGGTGAACTTTGTGGAGTTGTCAACATAGATTACAATGCCCGCCTCCTCCGCTTTGCTCTGTCATTCTATGGCATGAATACCCAGGGTATTTGCAATGGCAGAGTCAGGTATTTTTGCAGTTAGCCATGATTCAGAGATAACAATGATTTTTGGCTTGTATGTAAAACACCAGCTTGCAGTGCATCGATTTTTGGAAATAAGCTGCGTATATTACACGTGCACAAAGAGAGGCCTTTTTTAGCTGGAAGGCTAGGAATGGAATTTGCTGGGGGACCAGGGTTAGACTCTTACATCATTTGCAAGGGCAAGTAGCATAAGGAATAGGAATTTGGACATAGTTTTTGTTTGGCTATATAGTGAATGGCATACTTTATAATTTTGTGTGGTGGGGGTAGGAGGGCTATTTATTTATAACTCTCCACCAGCAACTCAGCAGATAAGTTACAGCAACAGAGCAGGCCATGGTGTATGATAATTTGTTTTCCCAGTTTGAGGTGGGTGATTATTGGCGGTAATGAAGTGAACAAAATTTGAGTGAGAAAATAGTTGTCACGAATATCAGTATGGTCATATTTTTAACTATCTTTCCGTAAATACCTGATGCAGAGAGCAGTTTCAGCTGCAAAATGTAGGGTCTGTGAATGTTCCTTAGACTTGTTGTGAGTATACTTTAAGTCAGCTGATGCAGAGAGCAGTTTCAGCTGCAAATGTGGGTCCTGAGATGTTCCTTAGACTTGTTGTGAGTATACTTTAAGTCAGCTGATGCAGAGAGCAGTTTCAGCTGCAAATGTGGGTCTGTGAATGTTCCTTAGACCTTGTTGTGAGTATACTTTAAGTCCAGCTGATGCAAGAGAGCAGTTTCAGCTGCAAATGTGGGTCTGTGAATGTTCCTTAGACTTGTTGTGAGTATACTTTAAGTCAGCTGATGCAGAGAGCAGTTTCAGCTGCAAATGTGGGTCTGTGAATGTTCCTTAGACTTGTTGTGAGTATACTTTAAGTCAGCTGATGCAGAGAGCAGTTTCAGCTGCAAATGTGGGTCTGTGAATGTTCCTTAGACTTGTTGTGAGTATACTTTAAGTCAGCTGATGCAGAGAGCAGTTTCAGCTGCAAATGTGGGTCTGTGAATGTTCCTTAGACTTGTTGTGAGTATACTTTAAGTCAGCTGATGCAGAGAGCAGTTTCAGCTGCAAATGTGGGTCTGTGAATGTTCCTTAGACTTGTTGTGAGTATACTTTAAGTCAGCTGATGCAGAGAGCAGTTTCAGCTGCAAATGTGGGTCTGTGAATGTTCCTTAGACTTGTTGTGAGTATACTTTAAGTCAGCTGATGCAGAGAGCAGTTTCAGCTGCAAATGTGGGTCTGTGAATGTTCCTTAGACTTGTTGTGAGTATACTTTAAGTCAGCTGATGCAGAGAGCAGTTTCAGCTGCAAATGTGGGTCTGTGAATGTTCCTTAGACTTGTTGTGAGTATACTTTAAGTCAGCTGATGCAGAGAGCAGTTTCAGCTGCAAATGTGGGTCTGTGAATGTTTCTTAGACTTGTTGTGAGTATACTTTAAGTCAGCTGATGCAGAGAGCAGTTTCAGCTGCAAATGTGGGTCTGTGAATGTTCCTTAGACTTGTTGTGAGTATACTTTAAGTCAGCTGATGCAGAGAGCAGTTTCAGCTGCAAATGTGGGTCTGTGAATGTTCCTTAGACTTGTTGTGAGTATACTTTAAGTCAGCTGATGCAGAGAGCAGTTTCAGCTGCAAATGTGGGTCTGTGAATGTTCCTTAGACTTGTTGTGAGTATACTTTAAGTCAGCTGATGCAGAGAGCAGTTTCAGCTGCAAATGTGGGTCTGTGAATGTTCCTTAGACTTGTTGTGAGTATACTTTAAGTCAGCTGATGCAGAGAGCAGTTTCAGCTGCAAATGTGGGTCTGTGAATGTTCCTTAGACTTGTTGTGAGTATACTTTAAGTCAGCTGATGCAGAGAGCAGTTTCATTAGACAGTGTTACTATGAGTGTAACTGTACTGTGTAATTTATATTTATTAGATAGTGTTATTATGTGTGTAACTGTACTGTGTAATGTATATTTATTAGATAGTGTTATTATGTGTGTAACTGTACTGTGTAATGTATATTTATTAGACAGTGTTATTATGTGTGTAACTGTACTGTGTAATGTATATTTATTAGATAGTGTTATTATAAGTGTTACTGTACTGTGTAATTTATATTTATTAGATAGTGTTATTATGTGTGTAAATGTAGTCTGTAATGTATATTTATTAGATAGTGTTATTATAAGTGTAACTGTACTGTGTAAGGTATATTTATTATACAGTGTTATTATGATTCTAACTGTACTGTGTAATGTATATTTATTAGTTAGTGTTATTATGTGTGTAACTGTACTGTGTAATGTATATTTATTAGATAGTGTTATTATGAGTGTAACTGTACTGTGTAATGTATATTTATTAGATAGTGTTATTATGAGTGTAACTGTACTATGTAATGTATATTTATTAGACAGTGTTAATATGAGTGTAACTTTACTGTGTAATGTATATTTATTAGATAGTGTTATTATTATTCTAACTGTACTGTGTAATGTATATTTATTAGACAGTGTTATTATGAGTGTAACTGTACAGTGTAATGTATATTTATTAGACAGTGTTAATATGTGTGTAACTGTACTGTATAATGTATATTTATTAGACAGTGTTAATATGAGTGTAACTGTACTGTGTAATGTATATTTATTAGACAGTGTTAATATGAGTGTAACTGTACAGTGTAATGTATATTTATTAGACCGTGTTATTATGTGTGTAACTGTACTGTGTAATGTATATTTATTAGACAGTATTAATATGAGTGTAACTGTACAGTGTAATGTATATTTATTAGACAGTGTTATTATGAGAACTGTACTGTGTAATGTATATTTATTAGACAGTGTTATTATGAGTGTAACTGAACTTTGTAATGTATATTTATTAGACAGTGTTATTATGAGTGTAACTGAACTTTGTAATGTATATTTATTAGACAGTGTTATTATGTGTGTAACTGTACTGTGTAATGTATATTTATTAGATGGTGTTATTATTAGTGTAACTGTACTGTGTAATGTATATTTATTAGACAGTGTTATTATTAGTGTAACTGTACTGTGTAATGTATATTTATTAGACAGTGTTATTATTAGTGTAACTGTACTGTGTAATGTATATTTATTAGACAGTGTTATTATTAGTGTTACTGTACTGTGTAATGTATATTTATTAGACAGTGTTATTATGAGTGTAACTGTACTGTGTAATGTATTTTTATTAGACAGTGTTAATATTAGTGTAACTGTACTGTGTAATTATATTTATTAGACAGTGTTATTATGTGTGTAACTGTACTGTGTAATGTATATTTATTAGACAGTGTTATTATGTGTGTAACTGTACTGTGTAATGTATATTTATTAGACAGTGTTATTATGTGTGTAACAGTACTGTGTAATGTATTGCTATTAGACAGTGTTATTATGAGTGTAACTGAACTTTGTAATGTATATTTATTAGACAGTGTTATTATGAGTGTAACTGTACTGTGTAATGTATATTTATTAGACAGTGTTAATATGAGTGTAACTGAACTTTGTAATGTATATTTATTAGACAGTGTTATTATGAGTGTAACTGTACTGTAAAGAGAAAGGAAACAATGGCACTACTCAAATTTAATAATATGTAATGGACGTTCCCTTTTTAAATTCCAGAGTGGTGAGTATATTAAGTATCAGTATACTCAAATATTTCTAATCTGATAGGGGTTGGTGCTTGTACCTACTGGCAAACTTTACAAAGAATCAGTAAGAAACTGACAAAAGGGTACACATGTAGCACTCTTTGAACGTTCAAATGTAACAAAATAAAGAGAAAATATATATTAAAATATAACTTTTACTAGATCATGTTAAAAACAGGGGATTGACATACAATTAAAATCAGATTTGGGTCTACTACCATCAAGCCAGAAAATATCACTACTGGCTTTATAGAGACAAACACCCTTGTTGGGTTAATGTGAAGTCTCATGTAAAAATGACAAAAGTAATAACTGGCTTTTGTATCCAATGGGGAAGTTACTCAAATAGCAGTGATGATGGTACCTTGTCTGGGTTAACCTAAATCAGGGATATATATCAAATGGTGCTGGGTATGAAGTGTGTAGATTAGGTAAGTGAGTTTGTCAAAGATACATTACTCTAAAGAACATACTATTCTCAATAATGGTTTATTTGCATATTATCAAAACTCTTGCCTTGTAATACCTTTATAAGTAAGCTATGAGTCCTGCTGAAATGCCTTATTATACCATTAAGAGTGAGCTTGTATCTTTGAGTACCGTTATTGGTAGAGAGTGTATTACACTGTATTGCCTTTAATAACGTTGTGAATAAACTCTTGGTCTTGTGATACTGTAATGTCTTATAATACCACTTAGAGTGAGCTTATACCTTTAAGTGTCCTTATTAGTGTAACGGGTATTTCACTCTATTGCCTTTAACCCCTTAATGACCACAGCACTTTTCCATTTTCTGTCCGTTTGGGACCAAGGCTATTTTTACATTTTTGCGGTGTTTGTGTTTAGCTGTAATTTTCCTCTTACTCATTTACTGTACCCACACATATTATATACCGTTTTTCTCGCCATTAAATGGACTTTCAAAATATACCATTATTTTCATCATATCTTATAATTTACTATAAAAAATATTATAAAATATGAGGAAAAAATGGAAAAAAACACACTTTTTCTAACTTTGACCCCCAAAATCTGTTACACATCTACAACCACCAAAAAAACCATGCTAAATAGTTTCTAAATTTTGTCCTGAGTTTAGAAATACCCAATGTTTACATGTTCTTTGCTTTTTTTGCAAGTTATAGGGCCATAAATACAAGTAGCACTTTGCCATTTCCAAACCACTTTTTTTCAAAATTAGCGCTAGTTACATTGGGACACTAATATCTTTCAGGAATCCCTGAATATCCATTGACATGTATATATTTTTTTTTAGAAGACATCCCAAAGTATTGATCTAGGCCCATTTTGGTATATTTCATGCCACCATTTCACCGCCGAATGCGATCAAATAAAAAAAATGTTTTACTTTTTCACAAATTTTTTCACAAACTTTAGGTTTCTCACTGAAATTATTTACAAACAACTCATGAAATTATGGAATAAATGGTTGTAAATGCTTCTCTGGGATCCCCTTTGTTCATAAATAGCAGACATATATGGCTTTGGCTTTGCTTTTTGGTAATTAGAAGGCTGCTAAATGCCACTGCGCACCACACGTGTATTATGCCCAGCAGTGAATGGGTTAATTAGGGAGCATGTAGGGAGCTTCTAGGGTTAATTTTAGCTCTAGTGTAGTGTAGTAGACAACCCCAAGTATTGATCTAGGCCCATTTTGGTATATTTCATGCCACCATTTCACCGCCAAAAGCAATCAAATAAAAAAAAATTGTTCACTTTTTCAAACTTTAGGTTTCTCACTAAAATTATTTACAAACAGCTTGTGCAATTATGGCACAAATGGTTTTAAATGCTTCTCTGGGATCCCCTTTGTTCAGAAATAGCAGACATATGTGGCTTTGGCGTTGCTTTTTGGTAATTATAAGGCCGCTAAATGTTGCTGCGCATCACATGTGTATTATGGCCAGCAGTGAAGGGGTTAATTAGGTAGTTTGTAGGGAGCTTGCAGGGTTAATTTTAGCTTTAGTGTAGAGATCAGACTCCCACCTGACACATCCCACCCCCTGATCCCTCCCAAACAGCTCTCTTCCCTCCCCCACCCCACAATTGTCCCCGCCATCTTAAGTACTGGCAGAAAGTCTGCCAGTACTAAAATAAAAGGTATTAAAAAAAATATATATATTTTTTTTTATAGCATATTTACATATGCTGCTATGTAGGGTCCCCCCTTAGCCCCCAACCTCCCTGATCCCCCCAAAATAGCTCCCTAACCCCCCCTCTGCCTTATTGGGGCCATCTTGGGTACTGGCAGCTGTCTGCCAGTACCCAGTTTGCAAATAAAAATGTTTTTTTTTTTTTTTTTTTTTTATTTGTTTCTGTAGTGTAGCTTCCCCCCCACAGTCCAATATCCCCCCAGCCAAACCGATCAACAAATAAATACATAAACCCCTTTGATCCCCACTTATAAGAAAAAACTTTCTGTAGCGTAGTGGTTCCCACCCGCTCCCTCCCCCTGCACGCGCCCCCCCCGCCACCCCCTGCACGTGCGCGCGTCCGTGCGCGCCCCCCCGGTCGCCCCCGCCCCCGATCCCGCCCCCCTCCGCATCACAAAGGCCATCGATGGCCGCCACCCACCTCCCACACCGGCTCCCACCCACCAACGAACATAGCCGTTAATGTCCGGTGCAGAGAGGGCCACAGAGTGGCTCTCTCTGCACCGGATGGCTAAAAATGGTTATTGCAGGATGCCTCGATATCGAGGCATCACTGCAATAACCGGAAAGCAGCTGGAAGCGAGCAGGATCGCTTCCAGCTGCTTTCCACACCGAGGACGTGCAGGGTACGTCCTCAGGCGTTAACTGCCTTTTTTTTTCAGACGTACCCTGCACGTCCTCGGTCACTAAGGGGTTAATACCATTATGAATGAACTCTTGGCCTTATAACATCATTATGAGTGAAATATAAATCGCACTATCATGTTTCTAAAGCCATTGGGGTGGGCTTTTTACTTTGAATACCTCTCTAAGTGAACTTTAAATCTCGTGGCTGTACCTTTAGTATCGCAATAAATACACTCTGATACCTTGTAATACCGTGAGGAGTGAGAAAGTAAACTTCTCTCTTATATCTTATAGTACGGTTATTAATAGATATACTTTAATACCTTGTAATACCGTAAGGAGTAAAAAAGTAAGCTCCTCTCTTATACTTTTTTAATACCGTTGTAAATATACTTTGATACCTTGTAATACCATAAGGAGTGAGAAAGTAAACTCCTCTGTTATATCTTTTAATACCGTTATTAATACCTAGATTAGGAAAAGCCTAACCCATGTACCTTTAATTATCGTTATGAGTAATTTATAGCATAGTGATCTTGCTTTGCGTAACTAGATCAGTGTAAGATAGGGCAGCCTAGGCGGTAAATATATCTTGTTTGGATATTCAATCGTTGCTGTACCTTTAGTATCGTAATAAATACACTCTAATACCTTGTAAATACTGTAAGGTGTGAAAAGGTAAACTCCTCTCTTAGACCTTGTAGTACCGTTATTAATAAATATACTTTGATACCTTGTAATACCGTAAGGAGTGGAAAACGTAATAAACTCCTCTCTTATACCTTTTTAATACCGTTGTTAATAAATATACTTTGATACCATGTAATACCATAAGGAGTGAGAAAGTAAACTCCTCTGTTATACCTTTTAATATCGCTATTAATACCCAGATTAGGATAAGCCTAACCCATGTACCTTTTATTACCGTTATGAGTAATCTATAGCATAGTGATCTTGCTTTGCGTAGCTGGATCAGTGTAGGATAGAGCCGCCTAGGCGGTAAATGTATCTTGTTGGAATATTAAATTGTCATTCTATATTTAGGTAGTAGATCACAAAAAATTAATTAAAAGCAACAAATAGGGAAGAACGGGGGGACACCACTGACGCGTTTCGCCGTGGTGGCTGTATCAAAGGGCAGTCTCACTCTGTCTTCGTGAGATTTAAATACCCTTCAGTGTTGGCGGATTGGCTGCTGATAGAGGCCTTGGTTGTACCAGCTAAATTGATTGGTGGAGAGAGTGGTTGTGTGGCAAAGATGCATTCTGATTGGTCTATTTGCCGTAATCATTTGTTTGTATTCATATTATAAATATGATTGTTTTCTTATAATTAGCATTATTAATTTGTTTCCAGAATGGTCCTATTATGCCTTTTATAAAGTGATACATACTATGTCATCCAATTTTTTACATATTAATTTTTGAGGTTTCTATCGCTATCCGTTGGTTGTGATTGGCTAAGAATGCTGTCAATATTCCATTGTCCTTCAGTTTTCATTTGCTTAAGTTATCATTGGTTGTTAATTCTATCAGTCATGATGATTGGTTATCAGGTCTATCAATGTTCTAAGTCATTGAGTATGTGTTCGTTGTTCATTGGTTATCGGTTCAATCACTCATAGTCATAGCCTGTCGGATCTATCATTGGTTACTGGATCTGTCAATCATGACAATTCGGTTACAAGTGAGGAAGTGAGTTATAATTGGCCTAAAGGAACTGTCAATCTTATGCGTGTGTCAGATTTCCCAAGCATACGTCATCCTCACTGAGTTCCTCCGGTGTCTAATTTCCACACGCAGCTATTGGTTTTTGGACCTGTCCATCATTATGACATAATAGACCCACTGCATACTTATACTCTTACATCTTACTTGATAGTTATGATTGATAGAAAAACCGTAATTTATATGAATTTTATATAAATTTAAACAATCTACTAGAAACTAAATCACAATATAAGTTTATTCAAATATAAGTCATCTGATCCTGTTTTATCACTTGTTTAGATGATTTTGGTAATTTTGAAACTGTTCGTACAATGATATTTTATTTGCTATTGTATTCTGATGAATAAATTAAATTTGTCACTTGAAACTAAAAACGTGATTTTGTGTATTTTTGTTGTATTATTTTTTAGTATTAATATTTTATTATTGTGTGTGTATGATATATTAGATGATTTTAATGTGAAGTAGGGATAGTAAAAAGTTACTTAGGTGTTGTGATTGTTGTGAGGATTAAGTGCAAAAATGCTGAAATGTGTGAAAGGTGTTGGAATATATGATTGGGCAGGATGAAAATAAAGTGATGGGTGATTGGTATGTGTCCAGAGAGATTAACTAAAGGGGAGTGATGGCCCATTAGGATTTAATCTGTGGAATAGTGGGGAATATAATACTGGTTGGGTGATATGAGTGTGTGGGCTGGGAGTAAGTGAGTGAGTGATAGTCAGTGAATAAAAAATGTTAAAGGAAATTAAATAAGGTGCTGAATAATTTGATAGCAATCAATATTAATATATATTATTATAATGGTGTCCCAAAATAAGTTTGTGTTCAAAAAGGAAAAATAAGATGAACATTGTGATCATATCGATAAATGTTAATATATATGATATATATATATTATAAGAGTGTACATATAGTTCCCTAAAATATATGTCTGTGTTCACAGAAGAAAACATGAGATGAACACTAGACAATATCTGTAATGGCTGATACTAGAGTGATGTGGTGGATAGCTGTTTAATATATTGGATATGATATAAATGGATATATAGTTGTATAATTTAATCCAACAAGATGTTTACTAATGATGGCACCATATAGTTTATGTATCATCTATACATGTCAATTATTTAGGCAAGAATACATAATAATTATTGTTCTCATTTAGACCATTTAGTTTCGGCATGGATAATTGCCAGGATATGTAACTTTTGCCTTCTTTCTTACAAAATGACTAATCTGTCCTTTAAATTCCTGGACCTCCGGTAGCAGATGGATATTTTATCTCCAAGACTATCATTCAAATCTGGATCATTTTGGAGAATATACCAAGATTTTTGTATAATGTGTGTTACATCCTTGATTTGTGAGTTAAAGGTAGTTATTAGCCTTGTTTTGTTATCCATTCTCTTAGGTTTGGGAAATAGGAGATCTTGCCTAGGGGTATGTAGAGCTCTATATTTAGCTTTTTTCAGGCTTCTGTTACTATATCCTCTTGCTTTCAATCTGTTTTCCAGTTCTTTTGCTCTTATTTTGAATATTGATTCTGAGGAGCAATTTCTACGTGTTCTCAGAAATTCACCTATTGGTAGGGAGCTGAGAGTACTTTTGGTGTGAGCACTGCTGTGATGTAGAATAGAATTTGTGGCAGTTTGTTTGCGAAAGAGATCAGTTGTTAAGTTGCCAATTTTTTCTTTGGTTATTTTCAAATCCAGAAAGTTTACCTCCAATTGACTACATTCATATGTTAACTTGACATTGATATTATTATGCTTAAGTATGTTCAAGAACTCATCCAGATCTGGTTTGGATCCTTCCCAGATGAAAAGGATGTCGTCAATATAACGGATCCATAATGGTATTTGTTCCATGTAGATAGCATTAGAGTCTGAGAAAACGGTCTCCTTCTCCCACCATCCTAAAAATAAATTAGCATATGTAGGTGCACATGCTGTGCCCATGGCGGTTCCACGTGTTTGTAAGTAGTAACGGTCATTGAATACAAAGAAGTTATGGTTTAGTATGAATTTGACTAATTCCAGGATGAAGAGATTATGTTTGTGAGACTCAGAAGAGTCTAAATCAAGAAAACGCTTTACTGCCTTTATACCAAAGTCATGCTCAATGCTTGTGTATAGAGACTCAACATCTGCGGTGATTAACCATGTTTCTCTGGCTACTTGAATCCCTTCTAGTTGCTGAAGTACCTCTGTTGTGTCTCTAACATAGGAGGGTAATTCTTCTACAAAGCATCTCAATCTTTTGTCAACGTATACACTGGCTTTCTCAGTTAGACATCCATTTCCTGACACGATGGGTCGGCCCGGAGGATTTTTTATATTTTTGTGTATTTTAGAGATTAAATATAGTGTTGAGATTCTTGGGTTTTTGACTTGTAAAAATTTGAATTCTTTGTTATTTATAGTATGATTATCTTTGGCTATTTCAATCATGGTATCATACTGTCTTTTGTATGTTGCTGATGGATTAAATATTAGTTTTTTATAGCAGTTAACATCATCCAATTGTTTATTGGCCTCACATAGATATTGTTCAACCGGCCAAATAACAATATTTCCACCTTTGTCAGATCCTTTAATTAATACATCATCCCAATCTTCAATTTCTCTAAGTGCTTGATGTTCTTGTGATGAGATATTTGTACCTGTATTTTTAACAGTGAGTGAGTTGATCTCATTACACACTATTTGGTTAAAGGTTTGTATATTGTGGAATTGAGAGATGTTGGGTATGTATTGTGATTTATTCTTGATTAAAGGGACAATCAAGTCCAAAAAAACTTTCATGTTTCAAATAGGGCATGTAATTTTAAACAACTTTCCAATTTACTTTTATCACCAATTTTGCTTTGTTCTTTTGGTATTATTAGTTGAAGCTAGACCTAGGAAGGCTCATATGATAATTTCTAAGCCCTTGAAGGCCTCCTCTAATCACATGCTTTTGTATTTGCTTTTCACAGCAGGGGAGAGCTAGTTCAGGTAAACCCTATAGATAACATTGTGAGCACGCCCGTGGATTGTGGCAGACACTGCACTAATTGGCTAAAATGAAAGTCAATAGATAATAAATAAAATAAAATAAATAAAATGTCATGTGATCAGGGGGCTGTCAGAAGATGATTAGATACAAGTTAATCACAGAGGTAAAAAGTGTATTATTATAACTGTGTTGGTTATGCAAAACTGGGGAATGGGTAATAAAGGGATTATCAAGCTTTTAAAACAACAAGAATTCTGGTGTTGACTGTCCCTTTAAGTCACGCCACTTTTGATTAGTTTGTAAATCAGCACTTTCTTTTAAAAGTTCTTCCAAATCTTTTAGGTTTTGTAATTCATCTTTGGACCATTCTGTGTCAGGGTTATTTCTCATACAATGAATCTTTTTAAGCATTAATTTTCTGACGAATAAATGAATGACTTTTGTTAGTAAAAATGTATCTAGTTTGTTATTAGGACAGAAAGATAAGCCCTTGACTAATACGGATGAATGATGTTCATATAGAACATGATCAGAAAGATTGATTATATTTAGTTGCTCAGTCTGATATGGGAGAAAGGGCTCACTGTTCTTTTCCTCTGTTTGGCACAGTGTTAATATGTGTGTAACTGTACTGTGTAAGGTATATTAACTGTACTGTGCAATGTATATTTATTAGACAGTGTTATTATGTGTGTAACTGTACTGTGTAATGCATATTTATTAGACAGTGTTATTATGTGTGTAACTGTACTGTATAATGTATATTTATTAGATAGTGTTATTGTGAGTGTAACTGTACTGTGTAATGTATATTTATTAGACAGTGTTAATATGAGTGTAACTGTACTGTGTAATGTATATTTATTAGACAGTGTTAATATGAGTGTAACTGTACTGTGCAATGTATATTTATTAGACAGTGTTATTATGAGTGTAACTGTACTGTGCAATGTATATTTATTAGACAGTGTAACTGTACTGTGCAATGTATATTTATTAGACAGTGTTATTATGTGTGTAACTGTACTGTGTAATGTAATGCATATTTATTAGACAGTGTTAATATGAGTGTAACTGTACTCTGTAATGTATATTTATTAGACAGTGTTATTATGAGTGTAACTGTACTGTGTAATGTATATTTATTAGACAGTTATTATGAGTGTAACTGTACTGTGTAATGTATATTTATTAGACAGTGTTATTATGAGTGTAACTGTACTGTGTAATGTATATTTATTAGACAGTGTTAATATGAGTGTAACTGTACTATGTAATGTATATTTATTAGACAGTGTTATTATGAGTGTAACTGTACTGTTTAATGTATATTTATTAGACAGTGTTATGAGTGTAACTGTACTGTTTAATGTATATTTATTAGACAGTGTTATGAGTGTAACTGTACTGCAGTGACGTGCAGTCATAGGAGGCAGGGGAGGCAGCGCCTCCCCTGTCCTATGTGTGTAATTACACTTTATTAATAATTTAAAAACAAAATAATAATAATTTTTAAGTTATAATATTATATATATATTTTTTGTATCCTAATGTACCCCCACCCCAGCCCTCTGAGCCCTCTGCCGCCATGGAAAAAATATACTTAGCAATGCATATTATTAGCCATCCATCAAGATTCCTAGTCTATATTGTGCAATGGAGAGGCTGTGAGCCGTTCCGCTGTCCCTACTTTGCACAATATGGATGTGCTAGAGGAGCATTGCTAAGGACTTCCACCCAGTGGTGCTTAACGCACAGTCCATACAGCTCAATAGAGGCTATGTCTATTGGTAGCCTCCGCCAGAGCCCAGCCAATCAGCACCCGGCTCTCTCTTTCATCATGATCATAGTAGGCGGGGAAGAGAGAGCCGACAGAGAGGCGCGAAGTTCAATAGTGCTTAGGCTCTGAGCCCTAGGAGCAAGCTCTTCCATGATGCACAACATGACACTGAGTGAGTATAACATAAAATGGATTTACATTTTGCACTAGTGAGTCGTGACTAGTTTGGGTAATCTTAATTGTAGGCAGCGAGTGGGACATAATAGGGACTAAAAGCCCTTATCTAGGAAATTGTAGAACTCTCTAGAGACTCTTTTATGCTATTATACACAGACACTGCGGATCCAAGGAAATTCCAGATCTCTCTGCAGACTCTGGATCAGCACCTATCTCTCCCACCTTTACAGCTGCAGAAAACTGTCTGTGACACTAACAGAGCTGTTCTGTGTCAGTCAAGGCTGCTGCAGGAGCTGCTGTTGCGATATAACTCTAAAGCATTTCTATCTCAGTGCTTCTGATCACAGCCCTTTTCAGTGTGTTACAGAAGTGCTGGAAAAGCTGTGATCAGAAGCACTGAGATAAAAATGCTTTACAGTGATATCGCAGCAGCAGCTCCTGCAGCAGCCTTGACTGACACGGAACAGCTCTGTTAGTGTCACAGACAGTTTTGCTTAGGCAGCTGTGTAACCTCTGCATGCCCTGGGTTGGCCTCTGTGTATGCATATCCTATCCTAGCATGATTTCCTATATGAATGGTTGTCTCCTTTTCTTGCAATATGAGTGTTTATTGACTATAAGTGATCTTTCCCACCCTCTTGTATTGCTCAAGGCCTTGTGTTAGATTTCTCCACCCACCTTTAGCACTAAGCCCTGCCTGGCTGGGGGGATTGGCAACTGGGCTGATCGCATCAGTCTCCTGCACATAGACTTTGTATCATGTTCTAACAGCCTGAGGACACCCTGCCTGCCCAGGATATGTCAGCCTCCAGAGAGGGCTAACTGGCTGCTGCTCTGCTAGGGTGAGTTATATACAGGGCCAGTCACAGTAAGAAAGGGTCATAGAGGTTTAATCTGGTGGGTTGTCAACAAAATTGCTTATTTGGGGAGATTTTGTGATTTATTTTTTTTATTTGATTCATACAAATAATTAGGGTTTTAATATAATACTGAAAACATTTTTAAAAGTTTTTGTCTTTATGCTGTGCCAACATAGTAGTAATAAAAGGTGGGAGAGATAGTTCAGTCAGGGCTGGATTTATTACCCTACCTACCAGTAAGTGTGCACAAACAGACAGTACAGGTTCGGGTTGTCTTTAATTGTTTGACATTTTGCTGCTTTCTATGATTTAGTATGCTGCTGTAGCCTGTATGTTAGGAAAGTGTGAGAGAAAGAAAGAGAGAGAATGAGAGTGAGAGAAAGAGAATGAGAGTGAGAGAGAGAATAAGAGTGAGAGAAAGAATGAGAGAGAGAGAGAGAGAGAGAGAGAGAGAGAGAGAGAGAGAGAGAGAGAAAGAGAGAGAGAGTATGAGAGAGAGTGTGAGAGAGAGTGATAAAGAGTGAGAGAGAGTGAGAGAGTGAGAGAGAGAGTGAGAGAGAGAGTGAGAAAGAGTGAGAGAGAGTGAGAAAGAGAGAGAGTGATAAAGAGAGAGTGACAGTGAGAAAGAGTGATAAAAAGCGAGAGAGAGTGTGAGAGAGAGTGATAAAGAGAGAGTGATAAACAGAGAGTGATAAAGAGAGTGATAAAGAGAGAGAGTGATAGAGAGAAAGAGAGTGAGAGAGAAAGAGAGAGAAAGAGAGAGAGTGAGAGAGAGAGTGAGAGAGAGTGATAAAGAGAGAGAGTGAGTGAGAAAGAAGAGTGATAAAGAGAGAGTGAGAGTGAGAAAGAGAGTGATAAAGAGAGAGTGAGAGAGAGAGAGTGATAAAGAGAGAGTGATAAAGAGAGAGTGAGAGAGAGTGAGAGAGAAAGAGAGTGAGAGAGAGTGAGAGAGTGAGAGAGAGAGTGAGAGAGAGAAAGAGAGTGAGAGAGAGAAAAAGAGTGAGAGAGAGAAAGAGAGTGAGAGAGAGAAAGAGAGTGAGAGAGAAAGAGAGAGAGTGAGAGAAAGTGAGAGAGAGAGAGAGAGAGAGAGAGTGAGAGTGAGTGAGAGTGAGTGAGAGAGAGAAAGAGAGAGAGAGAGAGAGAGAAAGCGAGAGAGAGAGTGAGAGAGGAAGAGAGTGAGAGAAGAAGAGAGTGGGTGAGAAAGAGAGTGAGAGAGATATAAATATATATATATATTACTCTACAGTATGTGTGTTTCTCTGGAGACTGCCTCACCTGTCTTTCCTCTCACCGCACGTCACTGCTGTACTGTGTAATGTATATTTGTTAGATAGTGTTAATATGAGTATAACTGTACTGTGTAATATATATTTATTAGACAGTGTTAATATGAGTGTAACTGTACTGTGTAATTTATTGTTATTAGATAGTGTTATTATGAGTGTAACTGTACTTTGTAATGTATATTTATTAGACAGTGTTATTATGAGTGTAACTGTACTGTGTAAGCTATATTTATTAGACAGTGTTATTATGAGTGTAACTGTACTGTGTAATGTATTGTTATTAGACAGTGTTATTATGAGTGTAACTGTACTTTGTAATGTATTTTTATTAGACAGTGTTGTTATGAGTGTAACTGTACTGTGTAGTGTAAATTTATTAGACAGTGTTAATATGAGTGTAACTGTACTGTGTAATGTATATTTATTAGACAGTGTTATTATGAGTGTAACTGTACTATGTAATGTATATTTATTAGACAGTGTTATTATTAGTGTAACTGTACTGTTTAATGTATATTTATTAGACGGTGTTATGAGTGTAACTGTACTGTGTAATGTATATTTATTAGACAGTGTTAATATGAGTTTAACTGTACTGTGTAATGTATTGTTATTAGATAATGTTATTATGAGTGTAACTGTACTTTGTAATGTATATTTATTAGACAGTGTTAATATGAGTGTAACTGTACTATGTAATGTATATTTATTAGACAGTGTTAATATGAGTGTAACTGTACTATGAAATGTATATTTATTAGATAGTGTTATTATGAGTGTAACTGTACTGTGTAATGTATATTTATTAGACAGTGTTAATATGAGTGCAACTGTACCGTGTAATGTATATTTATTAGACGGTGTTAACATGAGTGTTACTGTACTGTGTAATGTATATTTATTAGACGGTGTTAATATGAGTGTAACTGTACAGTGTAATGTATATTTATTAGACAGTTATTATCAGTGTAACTGTACTGTGTAATGTATATTTATTAGACAGTGTTATTATTTGTGAACTGTACTGTGTAGTGTAAATTTATTAGACAGTGTTAATATGAGTGTAACTGTACAGTGTGAGGAGAAAGAGAAGAAATCACTTAGCGCCTACTACTAAATGGACCCTTAGCCTTGATATGTGACCCCTAGTAGTCAGATAAGTTATAAGAAAAATCAGAAAATATCAAAGCGCCAGCGAACCGGCAGGGTTCAGAATGTGAAACCAATTCCTTCACAATATGGGTTAAAACAAATGATTTATTCCAAATCTAAAAACATAAATTCTTGACAATACTTTGAAGATTTAAAACATTCGTATCCAAACTTGATGCATATAATTATATTTATATAAAGAGTGGATTGATTATGAATCCACACAATACTTTATGAAGATAAAAATGCCTTTACAATAATACAACAATAACTGAAACAATCAGTCCTACAGCTTTGTTAAAATTATGGATTCCTTAAGTGTGATAACTTGGAAGCTTCCAAAGGCTGAGTATAAAAAAAATAAAAATAAAATAAAAATAAAAATAACTTGTAAACTATCCTATAGTGGTGTTACCAGCTATATCAATTCGACCGGAAGGATAAGGTATATATCACAAAAAATGTTGGAGTAGAGACCGATCCTCTAGCAGTGCTACCCACTATAGTTATCAGATCAATTCACAGATTGTGCAGAAAAGTGTATGATTCTATAACACTGTTAACTTACATATATGGTTGTGTATTATAGTATTTATTAAACACTTGAACAAGGACCCTTAGGTCATATGTGACAAGAGTGGAACCGATCAACTGTTCCTTTGAAGGATCAGTGACCGTTCTCCGCTAGCGAAGAAGAAAGAGGATGCGTGTTCTATTTTAGCTGATTGTGTGACAGGTCAAATGTGAAAAAACAAATTCAACAAAAGAAAATATATATCGCAGTACAAATTCCAAAATATAAAATTTCGATAGGTGTCAAACGTGTTGTCATAAAGGTCTCAGGTGCAGAAATTGTAATACAAACTAAAAATATATAAAAACTTGTAATACAAAAAAAATATAAAGTGTATCGATAGGTCTCGATATTTAGAAACAAATTACAAATATAATACAAATTATGTGTGTCTTTAAAAGGGTGCTTGAAATCAAAGCTTAATCCAAAAAATGTTCTCCGATTTAAACCTCATATGTCACTAGTGACCAGCATGATTGCAACCGCCATAATGTTTTTTTAAAAATGAAAAAGTAAAAAAGTGTAACCAAAAATCTTTGTTAAAAGTCAGAGTTTAAGTGTTTCCAAGTGTAGGTGATTCCTTTTTTCTGTATTTTATCAGTCTATGTGGGGTATAATTGCCTGCAGTGGGGTTTGGGCTTCAGCGTCAATAGACAATTTGCAGCTCCAGCGTCACCCAGGTTATTAATTCCTTCTGCCAAAAGAAATAATAATAGTGCAGATCGTTTTTCAAATGGATATATAAATTGGAATGCTACTCACCAGTCGACGCGTTTCGGTCCAACATAGACCTTTTTCAAGACTGGTTTAGTGTTAGTCTAAGGGTCTTTAAATACCCCTTCCCAATAATGCCCGTATATTGATCCCGGAATTAGTTTCTTAGTACTTCCGGTTCATATGGCTTATAATGTTAATTGTTTTTATGATCTTATCTACTTGTATTGTGTTTGATCTTACCATAGTTTATAGTGCTGTTTGACACTTTATAAACTTCAATTGTTCATATCGCTTTCAATGTGCTAATCCGATATTTCCCTGATCCTATTGGTTAGCGCTTAGGTCCTTTCTAATTGGCTCAAACTTTGGAGGTGTGTAAGGTGTGTTGAACCTTATTGGTTCATGATTCTGTGTGAGGAGGTATGTACGTTGTGTTAAGCCTTATTGGCTCATGATTCTGTGTATCTGAGGAAAAATAGTTATTTGGAGTTACGGCCCATATCTTTGAAATATGTGTACTAAAATACTATATATTTGTATTCCCAATTTGATTAATATTATAGAGGAAAGATTAGTAACTCTCGAATTGGCTTAATCATGTGTTGCTTTGATTACGCACACTTTGGATGTTATTCTGATGCAGTCGTATGCTATTCGTGGCGTTATATTAATTTCCACCATTCTACTTGGTACTTTAAATGGATCGCTTATGTGTCTTAATTTTTCGATCAGCTTGATGGACTGTGATATTAATGGCTTCTTTGATCTGGTGTTTCGTATTTTCTCTTCCTACGTGTCTATTGCTGTATATTTCTCCTTCTTTGCGTTTTGTAAGTGTTAGGATTGTTAATACCTTCCTACCAAATATGTACAATGTTATTTGGGGACGGGGGGGGGGCATAGATTTACAGCTTTTTGGTTTGTTTATACACGATCATAATTTTTGATTTGTATTGCACTTTGTGATTATTTCTATCAATAATCTTAACCTTTATTAATTCGATTACATTCACTACTATTGAAGAAATTTGATTTCCATTAAGAACCCATTGCCAAAATGAGTATTTTGATAACCAAAATGATGGTTATTTTAACCATTAGATAAAAATTTTTGGAAAATAAAATATGGTTTAGTTGAAGACAATTGAATTCAGGGTTAAAGATTCAATATTTATAGATAAGTTGTCTTAATTTATTTTCCGATTTTTCTAGTTTTTATTCAGGGGATCCGTTTTTCCTCTATTTCTAAAGTAAATGAGGGGATATTTGAATATACATATATATCAGTCTGGGTGTCGTTTTTACCTCTTCTTATATGGACTAGTAGTTATTATTTTCTTATGGACCCTAGGTGTACTGGTCGCAGCCTTGAGTCTAGCTTTCGTTCTCTTTGATATCTATTAGACAGTAGTGGTTTGTAAGGCTCATATTAAGCCCTAAGTCTTTTGTAATTTGTCAGCCTCTTATATGAGCCCTAGCTTTGGTTTCACATTTATGTCATAAAAATTTTTATGTCAAAAAAAATTTTTCTTGGTATTTACGTTCCTATTTATTCCCTTGAATCCCTATTATAGGGATATATTTCATATACTAGATCTATTCTTCTCGCTCTTCATTCCTTCATAAATTGCCTATTTTATCACACCAGGGCCGTAATGTGAGTATTTTCTAATTCCTTTGGGAGGACAGGGTAGTTTTATTAGATTTGCTTGATGAAGATATTCCCAAGTAGTCTTCTATTTTTATGAGGAGATTTTATTAATATGAACTTAGGTTTAGTTCCATACATGATATAGATTAATATGAACTTAGGTTTAGTTCCATACATGATATAGATTATAAGTTTTTTAAACTTCTTAATTGTAGTCTTTGATATTTCTGTGGTAAGAGATACTTTATAATTGTGCTCTCAGATGTAGAGACATTTGTATAGAGTGAGATAAGGATTTCTGTGGTGGGAGATTCTTTATAGTTGTGCTCTCAGAAGTAAAGACATTTACAAAGGATGAGTTAGGAATGCAATCTTCTTATTTTTTGGTTCGGAATAGAGTTGTAATTTTGTCCTTTGTGAGAGATTTTCATAGTTAAAAGGGGAGAATACTGTTGTTCCAGTCAGGTCACCACCAATGATTATATAGAGATCGTTGGGCTTTATTGGGGTATATCCTTAATATATCTTGCCTAGACTTCTTATATGTTAGGATGTTTCGTCTTGTTAGAAAAACAGGATTACCTTTATTTTTCTAATCATGGAATATGGCTAATTTGCCATTTTCATAGCTTGGAAAGGGCTATTCTTCTTTTTCAAATTGTTCCATATTTTTAGTCATGAAGGGGTTGCCATCAAGTTCTTCTCTTTTTACTGGGTGTATAGGTATCTTTGGGGAGGGAGGTGACGTTCAACTATTGTTCTTTCAAGAGATGTATGTCTTTTCTTATTTCGCTGAGTAAATACGTGTGTTTAGAGAGGGGGTGGTATTCATTTTCAGTTCTCTCAAGAGATATATGTCTTCTGTCTTCAGTTGTTATTCAGGAGATGAGACAAGTCTTCCTTATTATTCAACCCCCTTGGATGTAGACAGTCGAGGGAGAATATCCATTTAGATTCTTCAATCAGTAATTGCTTTTCATGGTTGCCACCTCTCCAATTTTTTGGCACCTTCTTTATCCCTATATATTTTAATGCCTTAATATCCCCACAGTGTTTCTCGGAGAAATGTCTATATAGGGCCGTCTCTTTATTCATCTTCTCGATGCATAGAAGGTGTTCCCTTATTCTTTCCCTTAAAGGCCTAGACGTCTGTCCCACGTACTGTAAGGCCACATGGGCATTGTAGTATGTACACAACATTCTGTCCTGACACGAATGAGGTCTTTTATCTTAAAGTTTTCAGAGCTATTGTTGGATTGGAATTCGGCGGTTTTTATACCATTTTTGCATGCCTTGCATGTATGGCAGGGGAAAAAACCCTTACTGTTTTTCCAAATGTATCTTTCACTTCAGATGGTTTTTTCTTTTGTATACTTGGAGCGAGTTTACTTTTTAAGTTTTAGTTCTTCTATATACGAATTTTGGTTTTCGTGGTAGTTTTTCTCCAAGGATCTCGTCGTCCATAAGTATGTTCCAATGTCTGCGAAAGATGTCTTCAATAATTTTACTGTTTTCGCTATATTCAGTAATTAGCGGCACATTTATAGCTTGGTTGTCGCCTATTCTGTCGACCTTGTTTTTATATTAGTCAATTCCTTCCTCTCAATATCTCTGATTTCTTCTATCTTTTGATCTAGAAGTTCCTCCTTATACCCTCTCTCCAGGAATTTGGTTTTTATAGTTTGTGCTTGCTCCTCCCATTTTTGGGGGTCCGAGCAATTCTTCTTCATCCTCAGGAATTGTCCTTTCGGAATATTGTTTTCCAATTCTTGTGGTGACAACTAGTCTGGTGGACGTAGTTGTTACTGTCCACCTTTTTGAAGTATGTTGATGTTTCAATGGCACCTTCCTTCACCTCTATGTTCAGATCTAGGTATGTCAGTGATGTTCGGCTCCACTCGTATGTAAAGTGGAGGTTCGCTTCATTTTGGTTCATAACATTGATGGTGTATTCCAAGGTCTTCTTGAGATCCTTTCCAGATCAGTATGATGTCATCTATGTAACGGCGATAGAGGACCAGGTCCGCGCTCGCTGGGCATGATTCCCAGAAGATTTCCTCCCACTTCGCCATATATAAATTGGCGTAGCTGGGCGCGAACCTGGTCCCCATCGCCGTCCCACATATCTGTCGGTAGAATTGCCATCATTGCAAAAAAGTTATGGTGTAATGTAATAGATGCTGTCCAATATGAAATCACATTGTCTTGATGGTATTTCCTCATCTCTCTCTAGATAGAATTTCACTGCTTTCAGCCCTTCTTCATGGGGTATACTCGTGTATAGAGCCGTCACATCGCATGTGGCCAGAATGAAGTCCTCTTCCCATTCGATGTCTTCAAGAAGATTTATTATTTCTGTAGAATCCCTCAAGTAGGATGGACGTTCTTTCACATATTTTTGTAAGTGGTTGTCCACATACTCAGACAAATTGCTGCTTAATGACCCTATCCCCGATATGATAGGTCTCCCGGGGGGTTTTCAAGATCTTTATGTATTTTCGGAAGATGATATATTATTGGAGTCCTTGGGAATTGTACATTGAATATATTGTACTCTCTGTCATTCAGAATGTTGTCTTCTCTTGCTTCTTTAAGGAGATCCGTCAGTTTCTTTTTGTATATCCGTGGGATTCTCTTTTAGTTTCTGATATGTGTTCTCATCTCCCAGGATTCTCTCCGTCTCATTATTATACTTTGTTCTGTCCATGACCACAATTCCACCGCCCTTATCCGCGGCTTGATGGTGAGATTTTGGTTCTGTTCCAGTTGTTTTATTATTTTGAATTGCTTCCCAGATAGATTTTTCTTTCTCAAATTTAGCTTTTTTGGATCAAGATCCCGTATTTCTCGGCAGACCACTGTCTCAAATGTTTCTAGTGTTGTCCCCTTATGGCTTATGGGGTAGAAAGTCGATTTCGGCTTTAAATTGGTGTGTTTATAACCGTCATCTTGCGACATCGAGTTGTATTCCTTATAACCAGTACTGTCCTCTCAAGAGAAGATTTCAGAAAGAATCTTTTCAGAGTCAGCTTTCTGATGAACTCTTTAGTGTTCACAAAAGTAGTGAACTTATCCAGACTTCTAGAGGGTGCAATGACAACCCTAGTTTCAGAATGGATTTCTCCTCCTTATTTAATTGATAAGAACTTAGATTGAATATCCCCTCATTGTTCGTTTTTCTTCTGCTTCATCATGTTTTCATTTTTGTTTGTTCTTTTTTATTTTGATGCCTCCCCTTTTTCCTCTGTGGGTTTTGTTTTTGCCCTGGATATGGGTTGGTGCCCTTTCCCTTCTTTGTGATTTAGATGATTCACCTCTAAAAAAGATGAAGAAGTGAGGTATTTTAGATTTGGCAATGCTAGATTTCCAGTTCCAATCTCCATCCTAGTTTGTCCTTCAGGCCTTTCATCCCTCTTTGTTTCATTTTGTCTCATATTCTCAGGTTCTTCCCTTGATCTCTTTTGTTCCTTTTTATGTCCTGGTGTACCATACACGTCTCTTTTTTCATAGTTGTAATTTCGGTCAGAGACTCCTCTCTTTCCTCATTCCGTCTTTGTTGAAAATGTCCCTTTCTTGGTACTTCTGTCTATCTTGGATTTTTCGATTCGTCCAGTCTCTCTCGGAGTTATTCCAATTGTTCCAATTGCTATGATATTCCTCCTTGTATGTTCGAAATTCGTTCTCTTTCTCTTCTATGTTCATAATTCCGTTCTCTTTCTTTCTATCTCCATATGGGTTCATTGATATCCCCTTCTTTCTCTCCTTTCCTCAAATGGTAATTGTTCCTTCTTGAGTGGATATGGCTCTTCATAATAGTAATCTCTCCTCCTTGGGCTATTGTACGGTCCTTCATACATCCTTCTATTATATCTATTATCAGTATGGTAACCTCCAAAGTTTCTATGTCCATGATCATACTGTCGGCTCCTTATTCACGTCTTTGGTCACTGTGACTAAATCTTCGTTCTTTATTTGTTTTCTTTATAGTTGTCTATCATATAGGGGGGTATGTTGTTGTATCTCAGAGTATTTCAAATTGGATTTCTCTTTGGGCGTTCTTTTATGTGTAACAGCTGTCCATACCTTAGATTCGTTATCGTCATCACCATTAGGTGCATTTTCCTCATTCTCTTTAGTTTGCAAATTTTCCTCATCCTTTTCTTTTCTATTTCCCTAATCAGTTTTTTAGTTTTCTTTTTAATAATATCCTCCTTTATTTTACTCACTTTCTTAACTAGAGACTCTTTCTTTTCTGTTATCTCCTCGCCTTCTGGCCCCGATTTTCCAATTTAAATGATTAATTCATTATCTTTTATTTCTGAGTCTATCTCATGACTTGTGTTTCCCTATATTCTATAATCAGTTGTATTAGTTTTTTTGAAGTCTCTATCAATACTTCCTTCCACTTTTCTGTTATAGTGTCTGAAAGTGGGAATGCGCAATCTTTGTATATTAACAGACCCTTTGGGACAATCCCCAATTCCAAACATTTTTTGAGGAATGATATTTCCCCTTTGTATTTTACTTCAGAATAAGTAGTTTTTCTAGTTCCCTGAAGATTAACTGTATATCTAAAGTTTCTTCCTCTTCCTCAATTTGTTGATTCTCCCTTTCTATATTGTCAATAGTGATATTAATAGGTTGTCTCAAACTTTGAAAAGACTCCATATTTATCTTATATTCAATTCTCAGTAGTGGCTGCTCAGTGGCCTAGGATACAATTGTACAAAGAGAAGAAATCACTTAGCGCCTACTACTAATGGACCCTTAGCTTGATATGACCCCTAGTGGTCAGATAAGTTATAAAAAAATCAGAAAATATCAAAGCGCCAGCGAACCGGCAGGGTTCAGAATGTGAAACCAATTCCTTCACAATTGGGTTAAAACAAATGATTTATTCCAAATCTAAAAACATAAATTCTTGACAATACTTTGAAGATTTAAAACATTCGTATCCAAACTTGATGCATATAATTATATTTATATAAAGAGTGGATTGATTATGAATCCACACAATACTTTATGAAGATAAAAATGCCTTTACAATAATACAACAATAACTGAAACAATCAGTCCTACAGCTTTGTTAAAATTATGGATTCCTTAAGTGTGATAACTTGGAAGCTTCCAAAGGCTGAGTATAAAAAATATAAATAAAATAAAAATAAAAATAACTTGTAAACTATCCTATAGTGGTGTTACCAGCTATATCAATTCGACCGGAAGGATAAGGTATATATCACAAAAAATGTTGGAGTAGAGACCGATCCTCTAGCAGTGCTACCCACTATAGTTATCAGATCAATTCACAGATTATGCAGAAAAGTGTATGATTCTATAACACTGTTAACTTTCATATATGAGCCTTACAAACCACTACTGTCTAATAGATATCAAAGAGAACGAAAGCTAGACTCAAGGCTGCGACCAGTACACCTAGGGTCCATAAGAAAATAATAACTACTAGTCCATATAAGAAGAGGTAAAAACGACACCCAGACTGATATATATGTATATTCAAATATCCCCTCATTTACTTTAGAAATAGAGGAAAAACGGATCCCCTGAATAAAAACTAGAAAAATCGGAAAATAAATTAAGACAACTTATCTATAAATATTGAATCTTTAACCCTGAATTCAATTGTCTTCAACTAAACCATATTTTACTTTTCCAAAAAATTTTATCTAATGGTTAAAATAACCATCATTTTGGTTATCAAAATACTCATTTTGGCAATGGGTTCTTAATAGAAATCAAATTTCTTCAATAGTAGTGAATGTAATCGAATTAATAAAGGTTAAGATTATTGATAGAAATAATCACAAAGTGCAATACAAATCAAAAATTATGATCGTGTATAAACAAACCAAAAAGCTGTAAATCTATGCCCCCCCCCCCCCTCCCCAAATAACATTGTACATATTTGGTAGGAAGGTATTAACAATCCTAACACTTACAAAACGCAAAGAAGGAGAAATATACAGCAATAGACACGTAGGAAGAGAAAATACGAAACACCAGATCAAAGAAGCCATTAATATCACAGTCCATCAAGCTGATCGAAAAATTAGGACACATAAGCGATCCATTTAAAGTACCAAGTAGAATGGTGGAAATTAATATAACACCACGAATAGCATACGACTGCATCAGAATAACATCCAAAGTGTGCGTAATCAAAGCAACACATGACTAAGCCAATTCGAGAGTTACTAATCTTTCCTCTATAATATTAATCAAATTGGGAATACAAATATATAGTATTTTAATACACATATTTCAAAGATATGGGCCGTAACTCCAAATAACTATTTTTCCTCAGATACACAGAATCATGAGCCAATAAGGCTTAACACAACGTACATACCTCCTCACACAGAATCATGAACCAATAAGGTTCAACACACCTTACACACCTCCAAAGTTTGAGCCAATTAGAAAGGACCTAAGCGCTAACCAATAGGATCAGGGAAATATCGGATTAGCACATTGAAAGCGATATGAACAATTGAAGTTTATAAAGTGTCAAACAGCACTATAAACTATGGTAAGATCAAACACAATACAAGTAGATAAGATCGTAAAAACAATTAACATTATAAGCCATATGAACCGGAAGTACTAAGAAACTAATTCCGGGATCAATATACGGGCATTATTGGGAAGGGGTATTTAAAGACCCTTAGACTAACACTAAACCAGTCTTGAAAAAGGTCTATGTTGGACCGAAACGCGTCGACTGGTGAGTAGCATTCCAATTTATATATCCATTTGAAAAACGATCTGCACTATTATTATTTCTTTTGGCAGAAGGAATTAATAACCTGGGTGACGCTGGAGCTGCAAATTGTCTATTGACGCTGAAGCCCAAACCCCACTGCAGGCAATTATACCCCACATAGACTGATAAAATACAGAAAAAAGGAATCACCTACACTTGGAAACACTTAAACTCTGACTTTTAACGAAGATTTTTGGTTACACTTTTTTACTTTTTCATTTTTAAAAAAACATTATGGCGGTTGCAATCATGCTGGTCACTAGTGACATATGAGGTTTAAATCGGAGAACATTTTTTGGATTAAGCTTTGATTTCAAGCACCCTTTTAAAGACACACATAATTTGTATTATATTTGTAATTTGTTTCTAAATATCGAGACCTATCGATACACTTTATATTTTTTTTGTATTACAAGTTTTTATATATTTTTAGTTTGTATTACAATTTCTGCACCTGAGACCTTTATGACAACACGTTTGACACCTATTGAAATTTATATTTTGGAATTTGTACTGCGATATATATTTTCTTTTGTTGAATTTGTTTTTTCACATTTGACCTGTCACACAATCAGCTAAAATAGAACACGCATCCTCTTTCTTCTTCGCTAGCGGAGAACGGTCACTGATCCTTCAAAGGAACAGTTGATCGGTTCCACTCTTGTCACATATGACCTAAGGGTCCTTGTTCAAGTGTTTAATAAATACTGTAATACACAACCATATATGTAAGTTAACAGTGTTATAGAATCATACACTTTTCTGCACAATCTGTGAATTGATCTGATAACTATAGTGGGTAGCACTGCTAGAGGATCGGTCTCTACTCCAACATTTTTTGTGATATATACCTTATCCTTCCGGTCGAATTGATATAGCTGGTAACACCACTATAGGATAGTTTACAAGTTATTTTTATTTTTATTTTATTTTATTATTTTTTATACTCAGCCTTTGGAAGCTTCCAAGTTATCACACTTAAGGAATCCATAATTTTAACAAAGCTGTAGGACTGATTGTTTCAGTTATTGTTGTATTATTGTAAAGGCATTTTTATCTTCATAAAGTATTGTGTGGATTCATAATCAATCCACTCTTTATATAAATATAATTATATGCATCAAGTTTGGATACGAATGTTTTAAATCTTCAAAGTATTGTCAAGAATTTATGTTTTTAGATTTGGAATAAATCATTTGTTTTAACCCACATTGTGAAGGAATTGGTTTCACATTCTGAACCCTGCCGGTTCGCTGGCGCTTTGATATTTTCTGATTTTTCTTGTAACTGTACAGTGTAATGTATATTTATTAGACAGTTATTATCAGTGTAACTGTACTGTGTAGTGTAAATTTATTAGACAGTGTTAATATGAGTGTAACTGTACTGTGTAATGCATTTTTTATGTGTTTTGGGCAACATTTTTGTTTTGCAAAACAGTTAACCAGAGCTCTTCAGACTTTAAATTTGTAATATGAGCGGCAAACCCGATGCCCGCAGACAGCCACAATAAACCCCTTTTCACTTTTGCGTAACTGTTAACTTGCACCTGTAGGGACTTTTCCTTCAAAATCACGTGACCAGATTCATGGAGAAACCCTGCCATTAGTGGCTACTTTAAGCAATGTCAAAATGCTAATTTTTAGTGGGAATTAGTTTTACCCCCCCCAATTAGGCTACTTAATTTTATGCTTACTTTGCATATTTTTTTATTCAAGCACTGCACTGTTTTAATGTCCCTTTAAATAAGGTATAGGGTAGTGAGAGACAGAACTCCCACACCATATCAGTCCCACAAAATGTGGTATAGTTAGAAGCTCTGCAAGGTTTTATTCATGGATATGCAAATTCCCAAATCTATGTACTCCTACTTGTATTTCAAATACCCTTCACATATCCCTGCTATGTCCCTTTAAAAAAAGACAGACTGTTCTGGCAACTAAAGGGTTAAACTACTTTTTTTCCCCTTTTTTTTCTACTTTTGCCCTCGGCAGGATTTCTAGATAAGAAATCTCTCGTTGGTTGCTCTTTTGTGTCACAACACTGGCGCTATCTGGTGAACGATCTCCAGCAGGACTTAGACGCAGAACGGCTAGTCCAGAACGAAGCCATGATTCTTCAGGTAGGTACCTTGGTGAACATAGGCCCAGTCACAGTCTATAGGATTTTGTCACTAGAGAATGTTGTATGTGACATGGGTGATTTGTTTTTGTTTGTTTGCTTCTCTTTTTTCTGAGCCATTCCAATCCATCTCAAAAGCCACTACCGCAATCAATTAAACATGTTGTATAACATGTTCGACGCAACAAGAAAATCTTATTTGAAATTATTTATAAATAGAGTATTGGGTTTTCAATAAATTATCTCAATGGGAAATGAAAACATGACAGCTAATTACCGAGCAACAAAATGATACCACTGGGCACTTACAGTTGAAAATTAATCATTGTTAAGGAGCGGTCACATTGTTTCTATTTTTCATAGCATCCCTTAATATAGACATTCTGGGGCCTAGTAATCAAGCCGTCAACCTCAAATACGCTGGAATTCCGCAGCTTATTTGTGGCGAGGCTGATTCGCCTTAGTTATCAAAGGCTAGAGACCGGCAAAAGTAGAATTTTGTGACGTAAGCCTCGATCCGCCGGACTCAGTCCGACACAGATCGATTCTTACGTCACTCCAGATGTTCCGCACACAAGTGTGGCACAATCTGACTACTTTTGCTAGTTATCAAAAAACTAGCAGGTACGCTCGGCACCAGCGTACCTGGTTTTCAATCCGCCGCCCTGGAGGCGGCGGATCCCATAGGAATCAATGGGAGTCTGACCATAGCGAAAGTACAAGTTTGCTGCTGCCAGACATCCCATTGATTTCTATGGGAGCTGTCTACACCTAACACCCTAACATGTACCCCGAGTCTAAACACCCCTAAGCTGTCCCCCCCTACACCGCCGCAACTAAATAAAGTTATTACCCCCTAAACCGACGCTCCCGGAGCCCACCGCAAGCTACTCTATACATATTAACCCCTAAACCGCCGCTCCCTGACCCCGCCGCAACTATAATAAATGTATTAACCCCTAAACCGCTGCTCCCGGACACCGCCGCAACCTACATTATACCTAGTAACCCCTATCCTGCCTCCCCTATACCGCCGCCCTCTATAATAAAGTTATTAACCCCTATCCTGCTGATCCCGCACCTCGCCGCAACTAAATAAATAGTTTAACCCCTAAACCGCCGCTCCCGGACCCTGCCACAACCTATATTAAATTTATTAACCCCTATCCTGCCCCCCACTACACCGCCGCCACTGTAATAAATTTATTAACCTCTAAACCTAAGTCTAACACTAACCCTAACACCCCCCTAACTTAAATATTAATTAAATAAATCTAAATAATATTTCTATTATTAACTAAATTAATCCTATTTAAAACTAAATAGGATCAGCCAATAGAATGCGAGCTCAATCTGATTGGCTGATTTTTCCTACCTTAATTCCGATTGGCTGGTAGAATCCTATCAGCCAATCGGAATTGAAGGGACGCCTTGGATGACGTCCCTTAAAGGAGCCTTCATTCGTCGGTAGTCCGTCGGGAAAGAAGGATGTTCCGCGTCGGCGGGATAAAGATAGAAGATTGAAGACCCCGCTTGGAAGATGACATCGCCCGGATAGAAGACTTCTTCAGCGCCGCTTGGAAGATGACATCGCCCGGATGGAAGACTTCTTCAGCGCCGACTGGAGGATCACTTCATCGGATGGAAGATTTCTTCAGCGCCCCTTGGAGGATAACTTTTGCCGCTCCGGATCTCCTCTTCGGTTCCATCGCTGCTCGGCTGAGTGAAGACGACTCAAGGTAGGATGATCTTCAGGGGATTAGTGTAAGGTTATTTTAAGGGGGGTTTGGGTTAGATTAGGGGTATGTGGGTGGTGGGTTTTAATGTTGGGGGGGTTGTATTTTTCTTTTACAGGCAAAAGAGCTGAATTATTTGGGGCATGCCCCACGAAAGGCCCTTTTAAGGGCTGGTAAGGTAAAAGAGCTTTGAACTTTTTTCATTTAGAATAGAGTAGGGCATTTTTTTATTTTGGGGGGCTTTGTTATTTTATTAGGGGGCTTAGATTAGGTGTAAGTAGCTTAAAATTGTTGTAATATTTTAAAAATGTTTGTAACTTATTTTTTTTATTATTTGTAACTTAGCTTTTTTTATTTTTTGTACTTTAGTTAGTTTATGTAATTGTATTTAATTGTAGTTATTTGTAGTTAATTTATTTAATTAATTTAATGATAGTGTAGTGTTAGGTTTAATTGTAACTTAAATAAAAAGAGAGAAGCGCTCAACCTGGAAACGAACAATAGCATAATAGCTTGTTCTATGGCTAGTTACCACCCAAGAAGCAGCCTCTTTTTGCTCAACATGTGCCTTTCACAGAGAAAAACTTTCCTGAAGCATATCAGTCTGATCCTGACTTCACAGTACAGTCCAGCCCCGAAATACCAGGCAATCCCTCTCTGAACGAGAGAAACAGCAAAACCCCAGACGTACGTTTCAGCCTATTGTGGGCCTCGTCAGTGAGGTGCAGCCATATCCCTCTAGGCACACTGAGCAACGGGTCCACGTCTGGATTCCCGCATCACACTTAGGGAGACTTCCCAAAATGTCATAATTTGCATAAATAAAAAGAGAGAAGCGCTCAACCTGGAAACGAACAATAGCATAATAGCTTGTTCTATGGCTAGTTACCACCCAAGAAGCAGCCTCTTTTTGCTCAACATGTGCCTTTCACAGAGAAAAACTTTCCTGAAGCATATCAGTCTGATCCTGACTTCACAGTACAGTCCAGCCCCGAAATACCAGGCAATCCCTCTCTGAACGAGAGAAACAGCAAAACCCCAGACGTACGTTTCAGCCTATTGTGGGCCTCGTCAGTGAGGTGCAGCCATATCCCTCTAGGCACACTGAGCAACGGGTCCACGTCTGGATTCCCGCATCACACTTAGGGAGACTTCCCAAAATGTCATAATTTGCATAAATAAAAAGAGAGAAGCGCTCAACCTGGAAACGAACAATAGCATAATAGCTTGTTCTATGGCTAGTTACCACCCAAGAAGCAGCCTCTTTTTGCTCAACATGTGCCTTTCACAGAGAAAAACTTTCCTGAAGCATATCAGTCTGATCCTGACTTCACAGTACAGTCCAGCCCCGAAATACCAGGCAATCCCTCTCTGAACGAGAGAAACAGCAAAACCCCAGACGTACGTTTCAGCCTATTGTGGGCCTCGTCAGTGAGGTGCAGCCATATCCCTCTAGGCACACTGAGCAACGGGTCCACGTCTGGATTCCCGCATCACACTTAGGGAGACTTCCCAAAATGTCATAATTTGCATAAATAAAAAGAGAGAAGCGCTCAACCTGGAAACGAACAATAGCATAATAGCTTGTTCTATGGCTAGTTACCACCCAAGAAGCAGCCTCTTTTTGCTCAACATGTGCCTTTCACAGAGAAAAACTTTCCTGAAGCATATCAGTCTGATCCTGACTTCACAGTACAGTCCAGCCCCGAAATACCAGGCAATCCCTCTCTGAACGAGAGAAACAGCAAAACCCCAGACGTACGTTTCAGCCTATTGTGGGCCTCGTCAGTGAGACGAAACGATCGTCTGGGGTTGTCATGTTCCTTGTTCAGAGGAGAATTGCCTGGTATTTCGGGGCTGGACTGACCTTACTTGGCGGGATCAGACTGATATACTTCAGGAAAGTTTTCTTCTGTGAAAAGCACACTGGTCTAAAAGAGGCTGCTTCCGGGTGGTAAATCGCCATAGAACAAGCCACTGAGCTGTTGTTCGTTCCTGGTAGAGCGCTTCTCTCTTTGTATGCAAATTATTATGACCCTGGGGAAGTCTCCCTATGGGTGATGGGGGAAACCAGACGTGGACTCCTTGCCCAGTGTGCTTAGAGGAATGTGGCTGCACCTCACTGACGAGGCCCATAGAAGGCCGAAACGATCGTCTGGGGTTGTCATGTTCCTTGTTCAGAGGAGAATTGCCTGGTATTTCGGGGCTGGACTGACCTTACTTGGCGGGATCAGACTGATATACTTCAGGAAAGTTTTCTTCTGTGAAAAGCACACTGGTCTAAAAGAGGCTGCTTCCGGGTGGTAAATCGCCATAGAACAAGCCACTGAGCTGTTGTTCGTTCCTGGTAGAGCGCTTCTCTCTTTGTATGCAAATTATTATGACCCTGGGGAAGTCTCCCTATGGGTGATGGGGGAAACCAGACGAGGACTCCTTGCCCAGTGTGCTTAGAGGAATGTGGCTGCACCTCACTGACGAGGCCCATAGAAGGCCGAAACGATCGTCTGGGGTTGTCATGTTCCTTGTTCAGAGGAGAATTGCCTGGTATTTCGGGGCTGGACTGACCTTACTTGGCGGGATCAGACTGATATACTTCAGGAAAGTTTTCTTCTGTGAAAAGCACACTGGTCTAAAAGAGGCTGCTTCCGGGTTGTAAATCGCCATAGAACAAGCCACTGAGCTGTTGTTCGTTCCTGGTAGAGCGCTTCTCTCTTTGTATGCAAATTATTATGACCCTGGGGAAGTCTCCCTATGGGTGATGGGGGAAACCAGACGTGGACTCCTTGCCCAGTGTGCTTAGAGGAATGTGGCTGCACCTCACTGACGAGGCCCATAGAAGGCCGAAACGATCGTCTGGGGTTGTCATGTTCCTTGTTCAGAGGAGAATTGCCTGGTATTTCGGGGCTGGACTGACCTTACTTGGCGGGATCAGACTGATATACTTCAGGAAAGTTTTCTTCTGTGAAAAGCACACTGGTCTAAAAGAGGCTGCTTCCGGGTGGTAAATCGCCATAGAACAAGCCACTGAGCTGTTGTTCGTTCCTGGTAGAGCGCTTCTCTCTTTGTATGCAAATTATTATGACCCTGGGGAAGTCTCCCTATGGGTGATGGGGGAAACCAGACGTGGACTCCTTGCCCAGTGTGCTTAGAGGAATGTGGCTGCACCTCACTGACGAGGCCCATAGAAGGCCGAAACGATCGTCTGGGGTTGTCATGTTCCTTGTTCAGAGGAGAATTGCCTGGTATTTCGGGGCTGGACTGACCTTACTTGGCGGGATCAGACTGATATACTTCAGGAAAGTTTTCTTCTGTGAAAAGCACACTGGTCTAAAAGAGGCTGCTTCCGGGTGGTAAATCGCCATAGAACAAGCCACTGAGCTGTTGTTCGTTCCTGGTAGAGCGCTTCTCTCTTTGTATGTTAATTGTAACTTAGGTTAGGATTTATTTTACAGGTAATTTTGTATTTCATTTAGCTAGGTAGTTATTAAATAGTTAATAACTATTTAATAACTATTCTAACTAGCTAAAATAAATACAAAGTTACCTGTAAAATAAATATAAATCCTAAGATAGCTACAATGTAATTATTAATTATATTGTAGCTATCTTAGGGTTTATTTTACAGGTAAGTATTTAGTTTTAAATAGGAATCATTTATTTAATGATAGTGTAGTGTTAGGTGTAATTGTAACTTAGGTTAGTTTTTATTTTACAGGTAAATTTCTCTTTATTTTAGCTAGGTAAGCTATTAAATAGTTAATAACTATTTAATAGCTATTGTACCTAGTTAAAATAAATTGAAAGTTACCTGTAAAATAAAAATAAATCCTAAGATAGCTACAATATAATTATTATTTATATTGTAGCTATATTAGGGTTTATTTTAAAGGTAAGTATTTAGTTTTAAATAGGAGTTATTTAGTTCATAATAGAAATATTATTTAGATTTATTTAATTAATATTTAAGTTAGGGGGTGTTAGGGTTAGTGTTAGACTTAGGTTTAGGGGTTAATAATTTCATTACAGTGGCGGCGGTGTAGTGGGGGGCAGGATAGGGGTTAATAAATGTATTATAGATGGCGACGGTGTAGGGGGGGCAGGATAGGGGTTAATAAATTTAATATAGGTTACGGCGGGGTCCGGGAGCAGCGGTTTAGGGGTTAATACATATATTATAGTTGCGGCGGGGTCAGGGAGCGGCGGTTTAGGGGTTAATACATATATTATAGTTGCGGCGGGGTCAGGGAGCGGCGGTTTAGGGGTTAAACTATTTAATTAGTTGCGGCGAGGTGCGGGATCAGCAGGATAGGGGTTAATAACTTTATTATAGAGGGCGACGGTATGGGGGGCAGGATAGGGGTTACTAGGTATAATGTAGGTTGCGGCGGTGTCCGGGAACGGCGGTTTAGGGGTTAATACATTTATTATAGTTGCGGCGGGGTCTAGGAGCGGCGGTTTAGGGGTTAATACATTTATAAGAGTTGCGGCGGGGTCTAGGAGCGGCGGTTTAGGGGTTAGTAACTTTATTGAGTTGCGGGGGGCTCCGGGGGCGCCGGTATAGGGGGTAGAACAGTGTAGTTAGTGTGGGTGCTTAGTGACAGACTAGCAAGAAAGCTGTAAAAAAGCCGAAGAGCAGCGAGATCGGATGAGTGATAACTCTCACAGTCCGCTGCTCATCACCCCGTACTTGGTGCGTGGCTTTTTGACAGCTTTTTTGATAACCTAGGCAAATTTTTGCAGGTCCGCGGTGGCGATGTGAGGCGAGCTTAGGCGGCCGTATTGGGCCGACGAAGGCAGGTAAAGTAGACGCGTTGATAACTAGGCCCCTCTATCTTCACAATCTTTTGTGAAAACAGAACAGAAGTAATTATTGAGACAGTCTGCAATTTGCTTATCTCCTTCTATTATTCTACCATCAACTGATTTAAATTTTACTATTCCTACCTTATGTTTTCTTCTTTCACTGATATATCTAAAGAATGTTTTGTCCCCATGTTTTACTGACTGTGCTATCTTCTCTTCTGCATGAGCTTTAACCTGCCTAATTAACTGCTTAGTCTTTTTTTGTTGGAGTCTCCATATTTTAATATCATCATCTGCTTGTGTGTCTCTGTTATTTTTATAAGCTATCTTTTTTGTTTTTTACAGCATGTGCTACTTCTTTGGAAAACCAAATTGGTTTCCGCTTTCTTTTTTTTTTTTTATATTTTTATTGAGGACAAACATTACACTTGGTACATGAAAAGAAGGAAAAAGAAAAACAGGATATCAAATATTCTCAGCATATTTGTTCTTAAAAGTTCTTAAGCATATATAGTCCTCTTTTTCTTACCCCTTGTCGATATAGGTCACTATTGGACCTCTTTAAGCTGTTCTTTAATTTGCTTTCAGGGGTTAAATAATATAGTGATAATGAAAAAAAAGTAAAGAAAACATACAAAGAAAAACAGCATCTGTTTACCAAGTAATATTAAAACAAAAGTTTCACATGAATTATTAAGATGCTGGTGCCAAATCCGGATACCCTAACGACACATTACTCCTTGGGAAATTTATTTAACATGAATAAAGATATAAATCAACTGGTATATTTAAACATGTAATTTAGTCGCTCCCAATCCGACCCTGTAGCTCAGAATTACAGATCATTTTTGTGGCCTTGCTGCCAACAAGGGTACACATATTATATAGGGGAACTAATATAAATTAGACATTGACGCATAGTAAAATCAAGAGAATATCTGGGAATGTTTGCCTAAACAATGCGCATATCTGTGTCTGTGTATGTCATAAATAGTTCTATATTACAATTAACTTCGCCATGCCCCCATTTCAAGCAGTGTACTACAGTTACATCAAAACATAATTATTCTTGCGGTGAGCATAACTGTGCCTGATTTATCTCCTCTCATAGCCCCAGCCGCTAGCCACGAGGGAGACATTAATATAATCCCTCTCAAGGAATGGGGTAATGGCTTTCAATATTTAGCTGGCCCTATTCTATCTTTAGTATTATAAGTGTCCTCGCTAGGGTCCCCCACCAACCCCTGCTAGACACTAAAAAACATTTAAGGGCTTAGAAAAATTGTAATTACTCCCTACGATCACTTTATAAATAAGGCTTTTATAGTTCTGATTGCTATTTGTAGATAAACCCTGAAGATTTGCAAAGCCCAGTGCTACTTTTAGAGTCGGCTATAATTATAATACACTATTTAAAAATGAAGGGACAACCAAGTCCGAACCCCAAAGAGTGAACTTATTGAACTGTAAAAGATAATAAACCTTTACATAACATAGCTTGTCAGCGACTTTACTGAGTTCTCTCATCATAGAAGTGGCGCTTCAACCCCATGCTTTAGGCTGTGATGGCAGGAGGGTTTGCGAAAAAACATTAGAGGCCAGCTGCAAATGTTTTTCTCTACATGTTAGGTTCCATGTTGCTGCTCTCAATGTCTCCTTACTAGTATTCTCCTGCTGCGCTTTGCTATGCTTGGTAGAAGAAGCTTCTGTAAAGCGACCCTCAACATGTTTTGTGGCTCTCAGAGTCAAGGTTGCAAGTGAAGAGGGTACCTTAGTTTTGATTATATTGATCCGAGGGTCCCCCTCTAACCCCCTTATGCAGGTGGTGTTTGTCAGGAATCCTCTGTTCTCTGAATATCTTTTCTGTGTTGAGCCGTGAGTGCTGGCCTCTCTTATGTCAGCTATCTGCGGGCTACTAGGTGATGCTTTAATATATCGCGGTTCCTGTACCGCTCCAGGCACTGTCCTGGCACTCCTTTTAACCGGCAGATTAACAGAGTATCAGCCGGAGCCCTAGAAATTGCGACCGATTCAGATCGCTGTCCAGACACGCCCCCGGTTTCTGCTTTCTTTTACTTTTACAGACATGTCTAATACAGTGTGCGGTTGCATCTAAAATGTCACCTTTCACAAATTCCCACTGTTCTTGAACCCCTGTAATAAGAGTTTTCCCTTTTAAATAGTTTTTTAGGTATTCTCCCATTAATGAAAAATCTGCCTTCCTAAACTCTAATGGCTAGATTTAGAGTTTGGCGTTAGCCGTCAAAACCAGCGTTAGAGGCTCCTAACGCTGGTTTTAGGCTACCGCCGGTATTTAGAGTCAGTCAGGAAAGGGTCTAACGCTCACTTTCCAGCCGCGACTTTTCCATACCGCAGATCCCCTTACGTCATTTGCGTATCCTATCTTTTCAATGGGATCTTTCTAACGCTGGTATTTAGAGTCGTGGCTGAAGTGAGCGTTAGAAATCTAACGACAAAACTCCAGCCGCAGAAAAAAGTCAGGAGTTAAGAGCTTTCTGGGCTAACGCCGGTTTATAAAGCTCTTAACTACTGTGCTCTAAAGTACTCTAACACCCATATACTACCTATGTACCCCTAAACCGAGGCCCCCCCCACATCGCCGCCATTCTATTAAAATTTTTTAACCCCTAATCTGCCGACCGCACACCACCGCCACTTACATTATCCCTATGTACCCCTAATCTGCTGCCCCTAACACTGCCGACCCCTATATTATATTTATTAACCCCTAATCTGCCGCCCCCAACGTCGCCTCCACCTACCTACAATTATTAACCCCTAATCTGCCGACCGGACCTCACCGCCACAATAATAAATGTATTAACCCCTAATCCGCCTCACTCCCACCTCAATAACCCTATAATAAATAGTATTAACCCCTAATCTGCCCTCCCTAACATCGCCGACACCTAACTAAAAGTATTAATCCCTAATCTGCCGACCGGACCTCACCGCTACTATAATAAATGTATTAACCGCTAAAGCTAAGTCTAACCCTAACCCTAACACCCCCCTAACTTAAATATAATTTAAATCTAACGAAATAAATTAACTCTTATTAAATAAATTATTCCTATTTAAAGCTAAATACTTACCTGTAAAATAAACCCTAATATAGCTACAATATAAATTATAATTATATTGTAGCTATTTTAGGGTTTATATTTATTTTACAGGCAACTTTGTATTTATTTTAACCAGGTACAATAACTATTAAATAGTTAAGAACTGGGTCTGTTCTCTTTAGAAAAAAGGCGCTTGAGAGGTGACATGATTACTTTATATAAATATATTCAAGGCCCATATACAGAGATGGCAGAAGCTCTTTTTATTCCAAGAAAATTGGTTCTGACAAGAGGTCATAATTTAAGGTTGGAGGAAAGGAGATTTAATCTCCTGCAACGGAAACGTTTTTTCACTGTAAGAGCAATAAAATTGTGGAACTCATTACCAAAGGAGGTAGTGAATGCCAATACCATAGATACATTTAAAAATAGTCTGGATAAATTTCTGTATATAAACAAAATTCATGGATATGATTGCTAGTATTAAATGGGTCACATTTTAATGGGGTTATTTAAGCTTAACTGGAGCTTTTTGTAAGTATTTTAGATTTGTATAGGTTGAACTCGATGGACTTCAGTCTTTTTTCAACCTTATCTACTATGTTACTATGTTACTATGTTACCTAGTTAAAATAATTACAAAATTACCTGTAAAATAAATCCTAACCTAAGTTACAATTAAACCTAACACTACACTATCAATAAATTAATTAAATAAAATACCTACAATTATCTACAATTAAACCTAACACTACACTATCAATAAATAAATTAAATAAAATACCTATAAATAAATACAATTAAATAAACTAACTAAAGTACAAAAAATAAAAAAGCTAAGTTACAACAAATAAAAAAATTAATTACAAACATAATAAAAATATTACAACAATTTTAAGCTAATTACACCTACTCTAAGCCCCCTAATAAAATAACAAAGCCCCCCAAAATAAAAAAATGCCCTACCCTATTCTAAAATTAAAATAGAAAAGCTCTTTTACCTTACCAGCCCTTAAAAGGGCCTTTTGCGGGGCATACCCCAAAGAATTCAGCTCTTTTGCCTGTAAAAAAAAAACATACAATACCCCCCCCCAACATTACAACCCACCACCCACATACCCCTAATCTAACCCAAACCCCCCTTAAATAAACCTAACACTAAGCCCCTGAAGATCTTCCTACCTTGTCTTCACCATGACAGGTATCACCGATCGCTCCAGGCTCCGAAGTCTTCATCCAAGCCCAAGCGGGGGCTGGAGATCCATCATCCGGCTGAAGTCTTCTATCAAGCGGCGGCTGAAGAGGTCCAGAAGAGGCTCCAAAGTGTTCATCCTATCCGGGCAGAAGAGTAGATCCGGACCGGCAACCATCTTCTTCCAAGCGGTGACAAGCGGCTCCATCTTGAAGACCTCCGGCGCGGATCCATCCTCTTCTTCCGATGTCCTAAGTCCGAATGAAGGTTCCTTTAAATGACGTCATCCAAGATGGCGTCCCTCGAATTCCGGTTGGCTGGATTCTATCAGCCAATCGGAATTAAGGTAGGGAAAATCTGATTGGCTGATTGAATCAGTCAATCAGATTGAGCTCGCATTCTATTGGCTGTTCCGATCAGCCAATAGAATGCAAGCTCAATCTGATTGGCTGATTGGATCAGCCAGTTGGATTGAACTTGAATCTGATTGGCTGATTCCATTAGCCAATCAGATTTTTCCTATCTTAATTCCGATTGGCTGATAGAATCCTATCAGCCAATCGGAATTCGAGGGACGCCATCTTGGATGACGTCATTTAAAGGAACCTTCATTTGGACTTAGGATGTCGCAAGAAGAGGATGGATCCGCGCCGGAGGTCTTCAAGATGGAGTCGCTTGTCACCGCTTGGAAGAAGATGGTTGCCGGTCCGGATCTACTCTTCTGCCCGCATAGGATGAAAACTTTGGAGCCTCTTCTGGACCTCTTCAGCCGCCGCTTGATAGAAGACTTCAGCCGGATGATGGATCTCCAGCCCCCGCTTGGGCTTGGATGAAGACTTCGGAGCCTGGAGCGATCGGTGATACCTGGCATGGTGAAGACAAGGTAGGAAGATTTTCAGGGGCTTAGTGTTAGGCTTATTTAAGGGGGGTTTGGGTTAGATTAGGGGTATGTGGGTGGTGGGTTGTAATGTTGGGGGGGTATTGTATGTTTTTTTTTACAGGCAAAAGAGCTGAATTCTTTGGGGTATGCCCCGCAAAAGGCCCTTTTAAGGGCTGGTAAGGTAAAAGAGCTTTTCTATTTTAATTTTAGAATAGGGTAGGGCATTTTTTTATTTTGGGGGGCTTTGTTATTTTATTAGGGGGCTTAGAGTTTTGTTGTAATATTTTTTTATGTTTGTAATTAATTTTTTTATTTTTTGTAACTTAGCTTTTTTTTATTTTTTGTACTTTAGTTAGTTTATTTAATTGTATTTATTTGTAGGTATTTTATTTAATTTATTTATTGATAGTGTAGTGTTAGGTGTAATTGTAACTTAGGTTAGGATTTATTTTACAGGTAATTTTGTAATTATTTTAACTAGGTAGCTATTAAATAGTTATTAACTATTTAATAGCTATTGTACCTAGTTAAAATAAATACAAAGTTGCCTGTAAAATAAATATAAATCCTAAAATAGCTACAATATAATTATAATTTATATTGTAGCTATATTAGGGTTTATTTTACAGGTAAGTATTTAGCTTTAAATAGGAATAATTTATTTAATAAGAGTTAATTTATTTTGTTACATTTAAATTATATTTAACTTAGGGGGGTGTTAGTGTTAGGGTTAGACTTAGCTTTAGGGGTTAATAAATTTATTAGAGTAGCGGCGAGGTCCGGTCAGCAGATTAGGGGTTAATACTTGAAGTTAGGTGTCCGCGATGTTAGGGAGGGCAGATTAGGGGTTCATACTATTTATTATAGGGTTAGTGAGGCAGATTAGGGGTTAATACATTTATTATAGTAGCGGTGAGGTCCGGTCGGCAGATTAGGGGTTAATAATTGTAGGTAGGTGGAGGAAACATTGGGGGCGGCAGATTAGGGGTTAATAAATATAATATAGGGGTCGGCGGTGTTATGGGCAGCAGATTAGGGGTACATAGGTATAATATAGGTTGCGGCGGTGTACGGAGCGGCAGATTAGGGGTTAATAATAATATGCAGGGGTCAGCGATAGCGGGGGCAGCAGATTAGGGGTTAATAAGTGTAAGGTTAGGGGTGTTTAGACTCAGGGTACATGTTAGGGTGTTAGGTGCAGACGTAGGAAGTGTTTCCCCATAGGAAACAATGGGGCTGCGTTAGGAGCTTAACGCTGCTTTTTTGCAGGTGTTAGGTTTTTTTTCAGCTCAAACTGCCCCATTGTTTCCTATGGGGGAATCGTGCACGAGCACGTTTTTGAAGCTGGCCGCGTCCGTAAGCACCGCTGGTATTGAGAGTTGCAGTGGCGGTAAATTATGCTCTACGCTCCCTTTTTGGAGCCTAACGCAGCCATTCTGTGAACTCTAAATACCAGCGGTATTTAAAAGGTGCGGGGAAAAAAAAGCATGCGTTAGCTACGCGGGTCGTTACCGACAAAACTCTAAATCTAGGCGTAAAACTTTTGTTTTAGTCTGGGTGGACAGTTCCTGCACATGAATACTAAACCAAACAGATTGATGATCACTGGATCCTAAATTCTCACCTACAGACACATCTGAAACTGTATCACTGTTTGTAAGTATTAGATATAATTAATATAGCTTCCTTACAAGTTGGTTCCTTAACTAATTGCTCAAGTGATTCCCGTAGCAGAGATTCAAGAATATACCTGCTTCTAGCTGATCTACTAGAAGGAATCTTCCAGTCTATATCTGGTAAATTAAAGTCCCCCAGTACTATAACCTTACCCTTCATGGTCATTTTGGTTATTTCTTCTAATAACAGATTGTCTAGTTTTTCATCCTGCAATGGAGGCCTATATACAACCTCTATTCTAAACACATTTTTATCTCCAATTTCCAAAGTCACCCAAATACTTTCCACCTTATCATTTGTTCCTACAATTTCAGTAACCTTTATATTTTCATTTACATACAGAGCAACACCTCCACCTTTCTTTCCTACTCCGTTGTTTTTAAATAACCTGTATCCAGGTATGACTACTATGTCCCAGTCATGCAAATCATTGTACCATGTTTCTGTTATAGCTACTAAATCCAAGTTGTCCCTAGTCATTATTGAAATGAGTTCAGGTAATTTATTTCCTAAGCTGCGAGCATTTGTGCTCATTGCACAAATAATTTTTCTACTAGAATTTCTAGAATTGTTACTTGGACTAACAGTTTTGGCATGCTGTGGGGGGCAGGTGGATATATTAAGGCTACCCCCCTTTATTAGTTTAAATGATTTCTAATAAAGCATTTGAACTCCTCTCCCAGATACTCTGTTCCTTTAACATCCAAATGCAAGCCATCTCTCCTAAATAACCTACGGCTAGATTACGAGTCTTGTGTTAGGCTTAAAAAGCAGCGTTGGCCGGTCCCAACGCTGCTTTTTAATGCCCGCTGGTATTAGGAGTCTTGAAGGTACAGGTGTACCGCTCACTTTTTTGGCCAGACTTGGAAATACCGCAAATCCACTTACGTAAATTGCGTATCCTCTTTTTTCAATGGGATTTGCATAGCGCTGGTATTACGAGTCTGCCAAAAAGTGAGCGGTAGACCCTCTCCTGTCAAGACTGGTACCGCATTTTAAAGTCAGTAGTTAAGAGTTTTACACTACAACGTCGTAGCATAAAACTCTTAACTAAAGTGCTAAAAAGTACACTAACACCCATAAACCACCTATTAACCCCTAAACCGAGGCCCCCCATATCGCAAACACTAAAATAAAATGTTTAACCCCTAATCTGCCGAACCAGACATCGCCGCCACTATAATAAATATATTAACCCCTAAACCGCCGCACTCCCGCATCGCAAACATTAGTTAAATATTTTTAACCCCTAATCTGCCATCCCTAACATCGACGCCACTATATTAAAGTTATTAACCCCTAAACCTAAGTCTAACCCTAACCCTAACACCCCCTAACTTTAATATAATTAAAATAAATATAAATAAAATTACTATAATTAACTAAATTATTCCTATTTATAACTAAATACTTACCTATAAAATAAACCCTAAGCTAGCTACAATATAACTAATAGTTATATTGTATCTAGCTTAGGGTTTATTTTTATTTTACAGGCAAGTTTGTATTTATTTTAACTAGGTACAATACTATTTAATAACTACCTAGTTAAAATAAACACAAAAGTACCTGTAAAATAAAACATAACCAAAGTTACAATTACACCTAACACTACACTACAATTAAATTATTTCCCTAAATTAAATACAATTAAATTATCTAAAGTACAAAAAAACCAAAACACTAAATTACAGAAAATAATAAACAAATTACAAGATTTTTAAACTAATTACACCTAATCTAATCCCCCTAACAAAATAAAAAAGCCCCCCCAAAATAAAAAAAAGCCCTACCCTACACTAAATTACAAGTAGCCCGTAAAAGGGCCTTTTGCGGGGCATTGCCCCAAAGAAATCAGCTCTTTTACCTGTAAAAAAAAGTACAAATCCCCCCCAACATTAAAACCCACCATTCACACAACCAACCCTACTCTAAAACCCACCAATACCCCCTTAAAAAAACCTAACACTAACCCCTTGAAAATCACCTTACCGGGAAAAGTCTTCATCCAACCGGGCCGAAGTCCTCAATGAAGCCGGGAGAAGTCTTCATCCAAGCCGGGCGAAGTGGTCCTCCAGACGGCATCTTCTATCTTCATCCATCCGGCGCGGAGCGGGTCCATCTTCAAGACATCCGACGCAGATAATCCTCTTCTGACGACGGCTAACACAGAATGAATGTACCTTTAAGTGACGTCATCCAAGATGGCGTCCCTTCAATTCCGATTGGCTGATAGAATTCTATCAGCCAATCGGAATTAAGGTAGAAAAAATCCTATTGGCTGATGCAATCAGCCAATAGGATTGAGCTCGCATTCTATTGGCTACAGAGCTATAATGGCCAATAAAACCAAATCCTCGTTCCCTGCACCACTTATCTAAGCAAGAATTAAATGTTGTTATCCGCTCCATCTTTCCTGCTTCCTGGCCATACACAGGTAAAATAGCAGAAAATGATAGAGTTGATGCCACATTCTCTAAATGATTACCTAGGTCACAAAACTCTTTCTGAACAGCAGCAACATGATTACTAGCCAGATTATTTGTTCCTAAATGTACAATCACATCTAACTCACTTCCCTTTCCTGCTGCCTTAACAATGCTCAAAATACGATTTTTATCCCTGTGAGCAGTAGCTCCTGGAAGACATCTAACCTCCCTTGCTTCTCCTTTACTTTCACCTAAATACACATTCCTCAAAATAGAGTCACCCACTAACAGTCTTTTCCTCAAAAACACATCTGCAGGTCTTTCCTGTGTTATGTGACCTGGAGAATCAGGTACCAATAGATTTAAATTACCTGTTACAGCTTCAGAGGGCTCAGAAACAGCAATCTCCTCATCACAAGTGTGTTCGGCAAGAGCAGCATAGGAGTTTTGCTATGGCAGAGGTTGTGGGCAATGCTTCTGGTCTACTGTTCTAATTCTTCCAGAGCCTACAGTGATCCATCTGCCTCTCCTTGCTGATCTCTGGGGTAGAGGGGCTTCTTTCTGAGGCAGCTTTGTAGAGGTAACAGGTATGTTACTTACCTTAGCTTGAAGTTTAGCTATTTCCTCCCTTAACAGGGAAAACTGCTTACAAACAGGACAGCCCCTAAATCTCCAAAAAGTAGCACGATTAAAAAGTGCAAAACACCCATTGCACTGTATCTGAGACATTTTAAACTATGCAACACTTTAACAATAAGTAAAATATAAGTATTTTTTACTACTGAATAACTCCTGAAATAACTCAAATATCCTTATTTATTTGATCCTTTTTTAGCTTGATCCCTTGGCTAAGAAACAGAGCTAAACAGATCTCTTTAAATACCCTCAGAAAGATAGGGTGGGGTCCCTCCTAATTGCTCACCTATGCAAACAATCTAATTGTTATCTAATTGCAATACTAAAAAAACAGAAAAAGTATGTAAATTAACTCAAACCTTTAACTATTCAATTTCTGTAGTGAAACTAATTCACAGTTCAGGTCTACCACCTCCTGAAATAACTCAAATATCCTTTTTTATTTGATGCTTTTAAAGCTTGATCCCTTTGCTAAGAAACAGAGCTATTATGTTGTTTAATCAAAATAAAATAGTTCAATTGTTCAAACCAGTCCATAAACACTCACTGGCCTTGATCAATACATTTCGCTCTTGAAAGATTATCTTGCTGAAAAAAATAAACATCCCCACTGAAAAACATAAAAAAATTCAAGGATATTTATACCCATCCCTCATCAGAGCAGAGAGTGGCGAGATACACTCAATTCCGCTGTCATGATTACCAGCATCACAAAAACAGTGAGCACAATCTAAACTAACTGTCAGGGTGCCAGGAATCAGACTGAGACGAGAAGTGCAAAAATAATCACACCTTTATTAATAGCAAGAAATAATAAAAAAATCCACAAGTCAAATAACAAGCTAGGAGTCAAAACCAGAGCTGATAGTCAGACGAGCCAAGTCAGGAACCAAAGCGAAAAGGCAGACGAGCCGGAATCAGGAACAAGGAAAACAGCAGAGTCAGGAACAAACCAGGGTTCAGGAACCAGGAAGGACGTCAGGCAGCCAGGTAATACACAGGAACTCTCACAAACAGATCTGAGACGACGCAAAGGCAAAGCATACTGATCAGAGGCCCTTTAAATAATAAGTGATGACATCACAATTCTGAGACTGCATCCTACTCACATGGATGATGCACACCAGTCTGACCATAAAAGGACGTGCAGGAAATGAGCAGCATCCCCCACAATGCACCATAGTCAGGAAGAGAGGTGAGTAAAATAGACCAAAGACCAACTGGGTGAGGCCACTGCAGAACTGCAGATAACTTGTCAGGATCCATGGAGAACCCTGCAACGGAGATAACATAACCTAAGAAGGTTACTTTAGTCTGATGGAACTCACGTAGTCTCTGAAGAACCCGTGTAACATCAGAATGATGAGCCTCAAGTGTGGTTGAGTGTATGAGGATGTCGTCTAAGTACACCACAACGCACTGTTGCAACATATCTCGTAGGACATCATTAATAAATTCCTGAAAAACAGCAGGAGCATTACATAGGCCAAAGGGCATTACAAGATACTCATAATGCCCGCTCCTGGTGTTAAATGCTGTTTTCCATTTGTGGCCCTCCTTAATCCTAAGGAGATTGTACGCTCCTCTCAAATCAAGTTTAGTAAAGACCGTAGCTCCCTTGAGGCGGTCAAAGAGTTCCGTAATGAGCGGAATAGGGTAAGCATTCTTAATGGTAAGATGATTAAGACCCCTATAATCGATACATGGTCTTAACTCGCCACCCTTTTTCTTCACAAAGAAGAAGCCAGCCCCTGCAGGAGAGCAGGATTTGCGGATGATTCCCCGCGACAGAGCATCGGCAACATACTCCTCCATAGCACAATTCTCTGCAACAGACAGAGGGTACACCCGGCCCCGAGGAGGAATTGCTCCGAGTTGCAGGTCTATGGCACAATCGTAAGACCAGTGAGGAGGCAACGTACCAGCACACACCTTGTCAAACACGTCTAGAAACTCTCGGTACTCCTCTGGCAATTGAGATACCGAAGAAGTGCACAAGACTTTAACTGGTTTCCGAAGACAAGTGGAAATACATTGCGGGGACCACGACAAAATTTCGGACCTGCGCCAGTCGAGACTGGGATTGTGCTTTTGGAGCCAGGGATAACCCAGAACAACCGGAAAATGCGGAGAGTTCATCACGTGGAACTGGAGGGTTTCAAAATGGAGAGCCCCAACAGCCATGGACAACGGGGCAGTTTCGTGAGTAACGAGTGCGGGCTGAAGGGGCCTGCCATTAATGGCCTCAATAGCAAGCGGAACGGACCGAGGCAAAACAGGAGCCGCAGCACCGTCAACAAGAGCCTGAGTGAAATTAGAAATGTAAGCTCAAGAGTGTGCACGTGTCTGCAGCACAATATAGCAGCAGTTTTGCAACAATGTTATACATTAGCAGGAGCAGTAGATGGCAGTACTATTTCCTGTCATGTAGTGCTTCAGGTATGTGCACGCTACCTACCTAGGTATCTCTTCAACAAAGAATAACATGAGAATGAAATAAATTTTATAATAGAAGTAAATTGGTAAGTTTTTAAAAATGGTATTCTCTATCTGAATCATGAAAGAAATTTTTTGGGTTTAATGTCCCTTTAAGAATAAAAAGGACATTATCCTGTAAATAAACATTGGAATGTACAGGAATATGCACAGTAAATATTCAGTAAAACATATAAATACATAGATGCATATGTACACACACAGACATATATATATATATATATATATATGTATGTATGTATGTGTGTGTGTGTGTGCGTGTGCGTGCGCGTGTGCGCACGCATTGGAGCCCTTTGCAGTCAAATACATGAAAAGAATATTATTTTTTCAATATTATAGGGATAGAAAGATCAAAATTGAAATGTGCATGGGTGCATTTCACTTTGAAATAGAAATATTTTTGCAATATACTATTTTTTTTAATGGTATACGCACAAATGCTCTGCGGTCCTGTGCCCAAGTATTCAAAAACTATTCCTGCTCAGAGAGCTGGCGGTGGTGTGTATTGCTTCTATAAAGACGTCATTTGTGTCATACAATCACTGCTGACTCGCTGAGAAGGTGTGGTGTTTGAATACCGGTGCTCAGGAATGTAAAATATGTATAACGCACTTCGGGTTGCGCACTTTAGGTCTAACTCAGTGTTGGGTTAGCACACATGACAAACTATTTATCTTAAGGCACATTATTTGAATATTAAACATAAAATACTGTAAAAAAATATTAATAATTATTAATAATTATAATAGATACTATAATATAAATATATGTGTGTTTGTGTATATATAGTTAGGTACGTAAATAATTAGGCACTGACACAAGTTTTGTTATTTCGGCTGTTTACCAAAATATATTTAAGTTACCGTTAAATAATATGGGCTTAAAGTGCAGTCTCTCAGCTTTAATTTGAGGGTATTCACGTCCAATTTGGAGGAAGGGTTTAGGCATTACAGCTCTTTAATATGTAGCCCCCTCTTTTTCAAGGGACCAAACGTAATTGGACAATTGACTCAAAAGCTATTTCATGGACAGGTGTGGGCTAGTCCTTCCTTATTTCATCATCAACTAAGCAGGTAAAAGGTCTGGAGTTGATTCCAGGTGTGGCATTCACATTTGGAAGCTGTTGTTGTGAACCCACAACATGCGTTCAAATGAGCTCTCAATGCAAATGAAAGGAAATCCATCAGAGAGATAGCAGGAACATTAGCAGTGACCAAAAGTTTTTTGGTACATTCTGAGAAAAAAAAGAACGTACTGGTGAGCTCTGCAACACTGAAAGACCTGGATGTTCACGGAAGACAACAGTGGTGGATGATCGTAGGATCCTTTCCATGGTAAAGAAAAACCCCTTGACAACATCCAGCCAATGAAGAAGACTCTCCAGGAGGTAGGCATCATTATATAAGTCTACCATAAAGAGAAGACTTCACAAGAGCAAATACAGAGGGTTCAAGTTCTTTGGTCAGAGGAAACTAAGATCAACCTGTACTAGAATGGTAGGAAGAAAAAAGTATGGAAACGGCTTGGAACGGCTCATGATCCGAAGCATACTACATCATCTGTAAAGAATGGTGGAGGCAGTGTGATGGCATGAGTATACATGGCGTCCAATGGCACTGGGTCACTAGTGTTTATTGATGATGTGACAGAAGCAGCCGGATAAATTCTGAAGTGTATAGGGATATATTATCTGTTATTTTTACAATATTTTTTCTATCTACATAACGCAGCTTAAGATAGCTAAATCTTCATGTGCGCTAACCCGACACTGCGTAAGACCTAAAGCGTGCAATTGAGGAGCGCTACACATATTTTACATTCCAAAGTTCTTCACATAGAATTTTTTGTAATTATTTTTAAATATAAATTTCTATATATATCTGATAATGTTCATGTAAAATATATACTGTATCTATACTTATATATCTTGAGAAGTAGATATACAGATAGAGGTATCGATATATATAGAAATATTTATTTAAAATAAAAATAACATTTTCCTGTATGTGAAGAACATTGGAATGTGAAATATTAACTCCTGTTGGGTTAGCGTGCGAGCAATAAGTGTTCGTTTTTTTTACTTCTGCTCTCTCCATTGAAGTCTATAGGGAGAATAAGTTAGCGTGGTCGTAATATCTGAAGTCCTGACGTTAGCGTGCATCGGGATTTCACTCTCACACAAAAGTTTTACTTTCAATACATGCGCTAACCCATACTCGCAAAAAGAATACTTCTAGCAATATTTACGTGCCACTTGTAATCTTGCCCATAATGTATACAATAACAATAAAATACAGAGACGCCACTGATAGATAAATATTTAATATTAAGAAATACAAAGAAAAAATAGCAATAAAATGAAAGGCTTTCAAGAATACAAAAAATAATAATCTAATGAGATGCTATCCTCGTATAGAGGGATTGCACGCAGACAATAATGATATAACATATAGAGGCCTATTTATCAAAGGTCTGTCGGACCTGATCCTGGTCCGACAGATCACGCTGAATGTGGAGAGCAATACGCTCTCCGTATTAAGCATTGCACCAGCAGCTCTTGGGAGCTGCTGGTGCAACACCGCCCCCCTGCAGATTCGCGGCCAATCAGCCGCCAGCAGGGAGGTGTCAATCAACCCGATAGTGCTCAATCAGGTTGAATTGTGGCAATCTCTGTCCGCCTCATCAGAGCAGGCGGACAGGGTTATGGAGTGGCTGTCTTTAGACCGCTGCTCCATAACTTGCGTTTCTGGCGAATCTAAAGACTCACCAGAAACACGGGCCCTCAAGCTCCATTCAGAGCTTGATAAATGGGCCTCATGGTGATACTGTAACAATATATATGGAATATAATAAAATTAAGAAGCCTTTACATATATTAAAGGGTTTAATTAATGCAGGGAAAAATAATATAATAAATATCTTTCTGGTGGCAACGCTGAAGAAGAAAAGTAATTCAGCTGAGACAGACAAAATCAGAAAAACAACACATTATTTTGCAGCCACATAAACTTATGAGGTTAGTGCCAATTCAATAAAACTCAAAAAATACAGAATCGAGAGTGTTACGGTACCAACAGGATACCAAGGGTTAATACCAGGGAACAACGTCCTGCATAGGGAATCAGCAATTCACAACCCAGCCAATTTTCAGGTTTAAAACAGAATGACATTTATTAAAGGCTATGCCTAGTATTTATGCAGGTCTGACCCCCCCCCCCCCAGATGGGGGTTGAAAGACTGTTGTACATTACATGGAGGGAACAAGCCCTTTGACATGATACAATAGAATTATATTACTTAAACACTTCAACCACAAGACACTCTTGGCTCTTCTTATCACTTAGGCGTTTTCTCTCTGAGGGTGATCAAACAATGGAATTCTTATCACTAACTAAATTATGGTTGGAGCCAGCAACTTGTGTTTAGAAAATAGTTTCTTAAAGCTAAACACAGTTAACTCCTTCAGTCCTGACAGAAGGGTCTGTCACAGAGAGTTAGTACTTTTTTTTTTTTTAAAGCATCTTGTAATGATTGTTTTTGTGGAGAATACAGTGAAATTGTGCTACGATGAATTTCCAAAATGATATTACTGTTACAATAAGGCTTCTTGGTAGCCTAATGAACGTCTATAAAACAAGCTTTAATGACATTTGTCACAATATCTATTGTTTCATATTTTTAGGGGACATCATACAAAGGAGTCAGCATTTCATATGCTAAAATTCAACAAGTTCCAGTCCCCAAAATTGGAGAAGAAGGAACTGCATTACCTTCCCGCGAGAAAAAGTTCTACCAAGATTCAAAGGTAGTGCGTACTTTTCACACCAATATTCTATGTGTGACTATAGAAATAACATTTCTAACACTAAGGGCCAGATTACGAATGGAGGGCAAATGTTTGCGCATGAGCGATAAGGGGTTTATCGCAAAAGTTTGCCCTCGTTGGGCTTACCGCTTGTATTATGAGTTGAAAGTAAATTTGATCGCTTGAGAGCAATCACAATATACGCTAGAATGTTTACCACAACTTCAGAGCTCTGGTTAACTGTTTTGCGAAAACTAAAAAGTTGCACAAAATACATAAAAAATGCATTACAAAGTATAGTTACACTAATATTATCACTGTCTAATAAATATACATTACACAGTACAGTTACACTAATATTAACACTGTCTAATAAATATACATTACACAGTACAGTTACACTAATATTAACACTGTCTAATAAATATACATTACACAGTACAGTTACACTAATATTAACACTGTCTAATAAATATACATTACACAGTACAGTTACACTAATATTAACACTGTCTAATAAATATACATTACACAGTACAGTTACACTAATATTAACACTGTCTAATAAATATACATTACACAGTACAGTTACACTAATATTAACGCTGTCTAATAAATATACATTTCAAAGTATAGTTACACTCATATTAACACTGGCTAATAAATATACGGCTAATAAATATACATTACACAGTACAGTTACACTCATATTAACACTGGCTAATAAATATACATTATACAGTACAGTTACACATAATAACACTATCTGATAAACATACATTACACAGTACAGTTACACTCATAATAACACTGTATAATAAATATACATTACACAGTACAGTTACACTCATAATAACACTGTATAATAAATATACATTACACAGTACAGTTACACTCACAGTAACACCATCTAATAAATATACATTACACAGTACAGTTACACTCGTAATAACATTGTCTAATAAATATACATTACACAGTACAGTTACACTCACAGTAACACCATCTAATAAATATACTTTACACAGTGCAGTTACACTCATATTAACACTGTCTAATAAATATACATTACACGGTACAGTTACACTCATATTAACACTTTCTAATAAATAAACATTACACAGCACAGTTACACTCATAATAACACTATCTAATAAATATACATTACATAGTACAGTTACACTCATATTAACACTGTCTAATAAATATACGTTACACAGTACAGTTACACTCACAATAACACCATCTGATAAATATACATTACATAGTACAGTTACACTCATATTAACACTGTCTAATAAATATACATTACACAGTACAGTTACACTCATAGTAACACTGTCTTATAAATATAAATTACACAGTACAGTTACACTCATAATAACACTATCTAATAAATATACATTAGATAGTACAGTTACACTAATATTAACACTGTCTAATAAATATACATTACACAGTACAGTTACACTAATATTAAGACTGTCTAATAAATATACATTGCAAAGTACAGTTACACTCATATTAACACTGGCTAATAATTATACATTACACAGTACAGTTACACTCATATTAACACTGTCTAATAAATATACATTACACAGTACAGTTACACACATAATAACATTATCTGAAAAACATACATTACACAGTACAGTTACACTCATAATAACACTGTCTAATAAATATACATTACACAGTACAGTTACACTCACAATAACACCATCTAATAAATATACTTTACACAGTACAGTTACACTCATATTAACACTGTCTAATAAAAATACATTACACGGTACAGTTACACTCATATTAACACTGTCTAATAAATATACATTACACGGTACAGTTACACTCATATTAACACTGCCTAATAAATATACATTACACAGTACAGTTACACTCATAATAACACTGTCTAATAAATATACATTACACAGTACAGTTACACACATAATAACACTGTCTAATAAATATACGTTACACAGTACAGTTACACTCATATTAACATTGTCTAATAAATATATGTTACACAGTACAGTTACACTCATAATAACACTGCCTAATAAATATACATTACACAGTACAGTTGCACTCATATTAACACAGTCTAATAAATATACGTTACACAGTACAGTTACACTCATAATAACACTGTCTAATAAATATACATTACACAGTACAGTTACACTCATATTAACACTGTCTAATAAATATACGTTACACAGTACAGTTACACTCATAATAACACTGCCTAATAAATATACATTACACAGTACAGTTACACTCATATTAACACAGTCTAATAAATATACGTTACACAGTACAGTTACACTCATAATAACACTGCCTAATAAATATACATTACACAGTACAGTTACACTCATAATAACACTGTCTAATAAATATACATTACACAGTACAGTTACACTAATAATAACACTGTCTAATAAATATACATTACACAGTACAGTTACTCATATTAACACTGTCTAATACATATACAGTACAGTTACACTCATATTAACACAGTCTAATAAATATATGCTACACAGTACATTTACACTCATATTAACACTGTCTAATAAATATACATTACACTGTACAGTTACACTCATATTAACACTGTCTAATAAATATACATTACACAGTACAGTTACACTCATATTAATACTGTCTAATAAATATACATTACACAGTACAGTTACACTCATATTAACACTGTCTAATAAATATACATTACACTGTACAGTTACCCTCATAATAACACTGTCTAATGAATATACATTACACTGTACAGTTACACTCATAATAACACTGTCTAATAAATATACATTATATAGTACAGTTACACTAATAATAACACTATCTAATAATAAATATACATTACACAGTACAGTTACACACATAATAACACTGTCTAATAAATATACATTACACAGTACAGTTACACTCATATTAAAACTGTCTAATAAATATACATTACACAGTACAGTTACTCATTAACATTGTCTAATAAATATACATTACACAATACAGTTACTCATAATAACACTATCTAATAAATATACATTACACAGTACAGTTACAGACATAATAACACTGTCTAATAAATATACATGACATAGTACAGTTACACTAATAATAACACTATCTAATAAATATACATTACACAGTACAGTTATACACATAATAACACTATCTGATAAACATACATTACACAGTACAGTTACACTCATAATAACACTGTCTAATAAATATACATTACACAGTACAGTTACACTCGTAATAATACTGTCTAATAAATATACATTACACAGTACAGTTACACTCACAATAACATCATCTAATAAATATACTTTACACAGTGCAGTTACACTCATATTAACACTGTCTAATAAATATACATTACACGGTACAGTTACACTCATATTAACACTTTCTAATAAATAAACATTACACAGCTCAGTTACACTCATAATAACACTATCTAATAAATATACATTACATAGTACAGTTACACTCATATTAACACTGTCTAATAAATATGCGTTACACAGTACAGTTACACTCATAGTAACACTGTCTAATAAATATACATTACACAGTACAGTTACACTCATAATAACACTATCTAATAAATATACATTAGATAGTACAGTTACACTAATATTAACACTGTCTAATAAATATACATTACACAGTACAGTTACACTAATAATAACACTGTCTAATAAATATACATGGCATAGTACAGTTACACTAATAATAACACTATCAAATAAATATACATTACACAGTACAGTTACACACATAATAACACTATCTGATAAACATACATTACACAGTACAGTTACACTCATAATAACACTGTCTAATAAATATACATTACACAGTACAGTTACACTCGTAATAATACTGTCTAATAAATATACATTACACAGTACAGTTACACTCACAATAACACCATCTAATAAATATACTTTACACAGTGCAGTTACACTCATATTAACACTGTCTAATAAATATACATTACACGGTACAGTTACACTCATATTAACACTTTCTAATAAATAAACATTACACAGCACAGTTACACTCATAATAACACTATCTAATAAATATACATTACATAGTACAGTTACACTCATATTAACACTGTCTAATAAATATACGTTACACAGTACAGTTACACTCACAATAACACCATCTAATAAATATACATTACATAGTACAGTTACACTCATATTAACACTGTCTAATAAATATACATTACACAGTACAGTTACACTCATAGTAACACTGTCTAATAAATATACATTACAAAGTACAGTTACACTCATATTAACACTGGCTAATAAATATACATTACACAGTACAGTTACACTCATATTAACACTGTCTAATAAATATACATTACACAGTACAGTTACACTCACAATAACACCATCTAATAAATATACTTTACACAGTACAGTTACACTCATATTAACACTGTCTAATAAATATACATTACACGGTACAGTTACACTCATATTAACACTGTCTAATAAATATACATTACACGGTACAGTTACACTCATATTAACACTGTCTAATAAATATACATTACACAGTACAGTTACACTCATAATAACACTGTCTAATAAATATACATTACACAGTACAGTTACACACATAATAACACTGTCTAATAAATATACATTACACAGTACAGTTACACTCATATTAACACTGCCTAATAAACATATGTTACACAGTACAGTTACACTCATAATAACACTGCCTAATAAATATACATTACACAGTACAGTTACACTCATATTAACACAGTCTACTAAAAATACGTTACACAGTACAGTTACACTCATAATAACACTGTCTAATAAATATACATTACACAGTACAGTTACACTCATATTAACACTGTCTAATAAATATACGTTACACAGTACAGTTACACTCATAATAACACTGCCTAATAAATATACATTACACAGTACAGTTACACTCATATTAACACAGTCTAATAAATATACGTTAAACAGTACAGTTACACTCATAATAACACTGCCTAATAAATATACATTACACAGTACAGTTGCACTCATAATAACACTGTCTAATAAATATACATTACACAGTACAGTTACACTAATAATAACACTGTCTAATAAATATAAATTACACAGTACAGTTACTCATATTAACACTGTCTAATACATATACAGTACACAGTACAGTTACACTCATATTAACACAGTCTAATAAATATACGTTACACAGTACATTTACACTCATATTAACACTGTCTAATAAATATACATTACACTGTACAGTTACACTCATATTAACACTGTCTAATAAATATACATTACACAGTACAGTTACACTCATATTAATACTGTCTAATAAATATACATTACAGAGTACAGTTACACTCATATTAACACTGTCTAATAAATATACATTACACTGTACAGTTACACTCATAATAACACTGTCTAATAAATATACATTACATTGTACAGTTACACTCATAATAACACTGTCTAATAAATATACATTATATAGTACAGTTACACTAATAATAACACTATCTAATAATAAATATACATTACACAGTACAGTTACACACATAATAACACTGTCTAATAAATATACATTACACAGTACAGTACACTCATATTAACACTGTCTAATAAATATACATTACACAGTACAGTTACTCATATTAACATTGTCTAATAAATATACATTACACAGTACGGTTACTCATAATAACACTACCTAATAAATATACATTACACAGTACAGTTACAGACATAATAACACTGTCTAATAAATATACATGACATAGTACAGTTACACTAATAATAACACTATCTAATAATAAATATACATTACACAGTACAGTTACACACATAATAACACTGTCTAATAAATATACTTTACACAGTACAGTTACACTTATAATAACACTATCTAATAAATATACATTACATAGTACAGTTACACTTATATTAACACTGTCTAATAAATATACATTACACAGTACAGTTACTCTCATAATAACACTGTCTAATAAATATACCTTACATAGTACAGTTACACACATAATAACACTATCTAATAATAAATATACATTACACAGTACAGTTACACACATAATAACACTGTCTAATAAATATACTTTACACAGTACAGTTACACTCATATTAACACTGTCTAATAAATATACATTACACAGTACAGTTACACTCATATTAACACTGTCTAATAAATAAACATTACACAGTACAGTTACACACATAATAACCCTGTCTAATTAATATATATTACACAGTACAGTTACACACATAATAACACTGTCTAATAAATATACATTACACTGTACAGTTACACTCATAATAACACTGTCTAATAAATATACATTACACAGTACAGTTACACACATAATAACCCTGTCTAATTAATATACATTACACAGTACAGTTACACACATAATAACACTATCTAATAAATATACATTACACTGTACAGTTACACTCATAATAACACTGTCTAATAAATATACATTACACAGTACAGTTACACTCATATTAACACTGTCTAATAAATATACATTACACAGTACAGTTACACTCATATTAACACTGTCTAATAAATATACATTACACAGTACAGTTACACTTATAATAACACTATCTAATAAATATACATTACACAGTACAGTTACACTCATATTAACACTGTCTAATAAATATACATTACACAGTACAGTTACACACATAATAACACTGTCTAATAAATATACATTACACAGTACAGTTACACTCATATTAACACTGTCTAATAAATATACATTACACAGTACAGTTACACTCATATTAACACTGTCTAATAAATATACATTACACAGTACAGTTACACTCATATTAACACTGTCTAATAAAAATTATTTTAAAAAAAATATTGCGCACAAAAGTTATAAGGGCTCAAAGATTTGAGATCTCAGGTGTTAGAACAAAAAAAGGCAGCCAAAGAGCTGCACACTTGAAAATATGCGATTGTGTTTGCGTGCGAGTGGGTTGTTTCCCACTTTTTTTCTCCATTGATTCCTAAGGGGAATACATTAATGCGCAGACAATATTCTAAGTTTGGCTTTTTCCGTTCGCCAGGTTAGCGCGCAAGTGAAAACAGTTTACTTTCAACTCGTAATACAAGCACAACCCGATGAGCGCAAAAAGCTTACTTCTAGAGCAAATAACGCTCGAGCGGGAGAGTTAAATAGCGCTTCACTTGTAATCTGGCCCTTCGTTTTTTAAAAACTTTTCAGAAAACGAGATTGTTATTTTGTGTGATTTGTTTTCTAGCCGGGGGAGAACATAGAAGCAGCGTATGTTGATATTGAAACAGACAGTCTGTACTTAGAAGAAAGAAATCTCTTTTGTGGATCGTACAATGTTCTCATCCTTACAGGATTGTAAGTAGAATTTTCTATAATGTACTTCATAAGGCGGTGCTATAATTTAATACAGGACTCATAAAGGGGCGTGTAGAATGTGTTCTCATGCAATTAAAGGGACAAATTCAACTTCAGATTATTTGCACGCGATAACCTATTTCCCCCATAGAAGTCAATTGAGCAAAAAAAGTGGGTAAAAAAAACCCTCTACTCGTGCACAAACCCGATCGCATATTCTCAAGTGGGCTAACCCGACATGGAAATATGAATGTTTTACCATTCCAATGTTCTTCACATACAAGAATATGTTGTTTTTATTCATAAATACATATATATATATATATATATATATATATATATATATACATAAGATGTTTTTTTTGCACAAATATATATTTATAAATTATATATATGTTAGGAACTGTATTAAGGTGTGTCTGTCAGACAGTAAGCGCTAATACACTTGTATGTGGTGTGCCTGTTAGCCAGCGAGCACTAATACAGCTGTATGTGGTGTGCCTGTCAGCCAGTGAGCACTAATACAGCTGTATGAGATGTGTCTGTCTGTCAGTGAGCACTAATACAGCTGTATGTGGTGTGCCTGTCAGCCAGTGAGCACTAATACAGCTGTATATGGTGTGCCTGTCAGCCAGTGAACACTAATACAGCTGTATGAGATGTGATTGTCAGACAGTGAGCACTAATACAGCTGTATGAGATGTGATTGTCAGACAGTAAGCACTAATACACTTGTATGCGGTGTGCCTGTCGGCCAGTGAGCACTAATACAGCTGTATGAGGTGTGCCTGTCAGCCAGTGAGCACTAATACAGCTGTATGAGATGTGTCTGTAAGCCAGTGAGCACTAATACAGCTGTATGAGGTGTGTCTGTCAGCCAGTGAGCACTAATACAGCTGTATGAGGTGTGTCTGTCAGCCAGTGAGCACTAATACAGCTGTATGCGATGTGTCTGTCAGCCAGTGAGCACTAATACAGCTGTATGAGGTGTGTCCGTCAGTCAGTGAGCACTAATACAGCTGTATGAGATGTGCCTGTCAGTCAGTGAGCATTAATACAGCTGTATGAGATGTGCCTGTCAGCCAGTGAGCACTAATACAGCTGTATGAGGTGTGCCTGTCAGCCAGTGAGCACTAATACAGCTGTATGAGATGTGCCTGTCAGCCAGTGAGCACTAATACAGCTGTATGAGATGTGACTGTCAGCCAGTGAGCACTAATACAGCTGTATAAGATGTGCCTGTCAGCCAGTGAGCACTAATACAGCTGTATGAGATGTGACTGTCAGCCAGTGAGCACTAATACAGCTGTATGAGATGTGTCTGTCAGTCAGTGAGCACTAATACCGCTGTATGAGATGTGTCTGTCAGTCAGTGAGCACTAATACAGCTGTATGAGATGTGCCTGTCAGCCAGTGAGCACTAATACAGCTGTATGAGATGTGCCTGTCAGCCAGTGAGCACTAATACAGCTGTATGAGATGTGTCTGTCAGCCAGTGAGCACTAATACATCTGTATGAGATGTACCTGTCAGCCAGTGAGCACTAATACATCTGTATGAGATGTACCTGTCAGCCAGTGAGCACTAATACAGCTGTATGAGATCTGCCTGTCAGTCAGTGAGCACTAATACAGCTGTATGAAATGTGACTGTCAGACAGTGAGCACTAATACAGCTGTATGAGATGTGTCTGTCAGCCAGTGAGCACTAATACAGCTGTATGAGATGTGACTGTCAGCCAGTGAGCACTAATACAGCTGTATGAGATGTGTCAGTCAGTCAGTGAGCACTAATACAGCTGTATGAGATGTGTCTGTCAGCCAGTGAGCACTAATACAGCTGTATGAGATGTGTCTGTCAGTCAGTGAGCACTAATACAGCTGTATGAGATGTGCCTGTCAGCCAGTGAGCACTAATACAGCTGTATGCGTTGTGCCTGTCAGCCAGTGAGCACTAATACAGCTGTATGAGATGTGCCTGTCAGCCAGTGAGCACTAATACAGCTTATGAGATGTGCCTCTCAGCCAGTGAGCACTAATACAGCTGTATGAGATGTGTCTGTCAGCCAGTGAGCACTAATACAGCTGTATGAGATGTGACTGTTAGCCAGTGAGCACTAATACAGCTGTATGAGATGTGCCTGTCAGCCAGTGAGCACTAATACAGCTGTATGAGATGTGTCTGTCAGTCAGTGAGCACTAATACAGCTGTATGAGATGTGTCTGTCAGTCAGTGAGCACTAATACAGCTGTATGAGATGTGTCTGTCAGCCAGTGAGCACTAATACAGCTGTATGAGATGTGTCTGTCAGCCGGTGAGCACTAATACAGCTGTATGAGATGTGTCTGTCAGACAGTGAGCACTAATACAGCTGTATGAGATGTGACTGTCAGACAGTGAGCACTAATACAGCTGTATGAGATGTGACTGTCAGTCAGTGAGCACTAATACAGCTGTATGAGATGTGCCTGTCAGTCAGTGAGCACTAATACAGCTGTATGAAATGTGCCTGTCAGCCAGTGAGCACTAATACAGCTGTATGAGATGTGTCTGTCAGTCAGTGAGTACTAATACAGCTGTATGAGATGTGTCTGTCAGCCAGTGAGCACTAATACAGCTGTATGAGATGTGTCTGTCAGTCAGTGAGTACTAATACAGCTGTATGAGATGTGTCTGTCAGCCAGTGAGCACTAATACAGCTGTATGAGATGTGCCTGTCAGTCAGTGAGCACTAATACAGCTGTATGAAATGTGCCTGTCAGCCAGTGAGCACTAATACAGCTGTATGAGATGTGTCTGTCTGTCAGTGAGCACTAATACAGCTGTATGAGATGTGCCTGTCAGCCAGTGAGTACTAATACAGCTGTATGAGATGTGTCTGTCAGCCAGTGAGCACTAATACAGCTGTATGAGGTGTGTCTGTCAGCCAGTGAGCACTAAAACAGCTGTATGAGATGTGCCTGTCAGCCAGTGAGTACTAATACAGCTGTATGAGATGTGCCTGTCAGCCAGTGAGCACTAAAACAGCTGTATGAGATGTGCCTGTCAGACAGTGAGCACTAATACAGCTGTATGAGATGTGTCTGTCAGTCAGTGAGCACTAATACAGCTGTATGAAATGTGCCTGTCAGCCAGTGAGCACTAATACAGCTGTATGAGATGTGTCTGTCAGTCAGTGAGTACTAATACAGCTGTATGAGATGTGTCTGTCAGCCAGTGAGCACTAATACAGCTGTATGAGATGTGTCTGTCAGTCAGTGAGTACTAATACAGCTGTATGAGATGTGTCTGTCAGCCAGTGAGCACTAATACAGCTGTATGAGATGTGCCTGTCAGTCAGTGAGCACTAATACAGCTGTATGAAATGTGCCTGTCAGCCAGTGAGCACTAATACAGCTGTATGAGATGTGTCTGTCTGTCAGTGAGCACTAATACAGCTGTATGAGATGTGTCTCTCAGCCAGTGAGTACTAATACAGCTGTATGAGGTGTGTCTGTCAGCCAGTGAGCACTAAAACAGCTGTATGAGATGTGTCTGTCAGCCAGTGAGTACTAATACAGCTGTATGAGATGTGCCTGTCAGCCAGTGAGTACTAATACAGCTGTATGAGATGTGTCTGTCAGCCAGTGAGCACTAATACAGCTGTATGAGGTGTGTCTGTCAGCCAGTGAGCACTAAAACAGCTGTATGAGATGTGTCTGTCAGCCAGTGAGTACTAATACAGCTGTATGAGATGTGCCTGTCAGCCAGTGAGCACTAAAACAGCTGTATGAGATGTGTCTGTCAGCCAGTGAGCACTATTACAGCTGTATGAGATGTGCCTGTCAGCCAGTGAGCACTAATACAGCTGTATGAGATGTGTCTGTCAGCCAGTGAGCACTAATACAGCTATATGAGATGTGCCTGTCAGCCAGTGAGCACTAATACAGCTGTATGAGATGTGTCTGTCAGCCAGTGAGCACTAATACAGCTGTATGAGGTGTGTCTGTCAGCCAGTGAGCACTAATACAGCTGTATGAGATGTGTCTGTCAGTCAGTGAGTACTAATACAGCTGTATGAGATGTGCCTGTCAGTCAGTGAGCACTAATAGAGCTGTATGAGATGTGCCTGTCAGCCAGTGAGCACTAAAACAGCTGTATGAGATGTGTCTGTCAGCCAGTGAGCACTATTACAGCTGTATGAGATGTGTCTGTCAGACAGTGAGCGCTACTACAGCTGTATGAGATGTGTCTGTCAGACAGTGAGCACTAATACAGCTGTATGAGATGTGCCTGTCAGCCAGTGAGCACTAATACAGCTGTATGAGATGTGCCTGTCAGCCAGTGAGCACTAAAACAGCTGTATGAGATGTGTCTGTCAGCCAGTGAGCACTATTACAGCTGTATGAGATGTGTCTGTCAGCCAGTGAGCACTAATACAGCTGTATGAGATGTGTCTGTCAGCCAGTGAGCACTAATACAGCTGTATGAGATGTGTTTGTCAGCCAGTGAGCACTAATACAGCTGTATGAGATGTGACTGTCAGTCAGTGAGCACTAATACAGCTGTATGAGATGTGCCTGTCAGCCAGTGAGCACTAGTACAGCTGTATGAGATGTGACTGTCAGACAGTGAGCACTAATACAGCTGTATGAGATGTGTCTGTCAGCCAGTGAGCACTTATACAGCTGTATGAGATGTGTCTGTCAGCCAGTGAGCACTAATACAGCTGTATGAGGTGTGCCTGTCAGCCAGTGAGCACTAATACAGCTGTATGAGATGTGTCTGTCAGCCAGTGAGCACTAATACAGCTGTATGAGATGTGCCTGTCAGTCAGTGAGCACTAATACAGCTGTATGAGATGTGTCTGTCAGTCAGTGAGAACTAATACAGCTGTATGAGATGTGACTGTCAGACAGTGAGCACTAATACAGCTGTATGAGATGTGCCTGTCAGCCAGTGAGCACTAGTACAGCTGTATGAGATGTGACTGTCAGACAGTGAGCACTAATACAGCTGTATGAGATGTGTCTGTCAGCCAGTGAGCACTAATACAACTGTATGAGATGTGTCTGTCAGTCAGTGAGCACTAATACAGCTGTATGAGGTGTGCCTGTCAGTCAGTGAGCACTAATACAGCTGTATGAGTTGTGCCTGTCAGTCAGTGAGCACTAATACAGCTGTATGAGGTGTGCCTGTCAGTCAGTGAGTACTAATACAGCTGTATGAGGTGTGTCTGTCAGTCAGTGAGTACTAATACAGCTGTATGAGATGTGTCTGTCAGCCAGTGAGCACTAATACAGCTGTATGAGATGTACCTGTCAGTCAGTGAGCACTAATACAGCTGTATGAGATGTGTCTGTCAGTCAGTGAGCGCTAATACAGCTGTATGAGGTGTGCCTGTCAGCCAGTGAGCACTAATACAGCTGTATGAGGTGTGTCTGTCAGTCAGTGAGCACTAATACAGCTGTATGAGATGTGTCTGTCAGCCAGTGAGCACTAATACAGCTGTATGAGATGTGCCTGTCAGCCAGTGAGCACAAGTACAGCTGTATGAGATGTGTCTGTCAGCCAGTGAGCACTAATACAGCTGTATGAGATGTGTCTGTCAGCCAGTGAGCACTAATACAGCTGTATGAGATGTGCCTGTCAGTCAGTGAGCACTAATACAGCTGTATGAGATGTCTGTCAGCCAGTGAGCACTAATACAGCTGTATGAGATGTGTCTGTCAGCCAGTGAGCACTAATACAGCTGTATGAGATGTCTGTCAGCCAGTGAGCACTAATACAGCTGTATGAGATGTCTGTCAGCCAGTGAGCACTAATACAGCTGTATGAGATGTGTCTGTCAGCCAGTGAGCACTAATACAGCTGTATGAGATGTGTCTGTCAGACAGTGAGCACTAATACAGCTGTATGAGATGTGTCTGTCAGTCAGTGAGCACTAGTACAGATGTATGTGATGTGTCTGTCAGTCAGTGAGCACTAGTACAGCTGTATGAGATGTGCCTGTCAGCCAGTGAGCACTAATACAGCTGTATGAGATCTGCCTGTCAGCCAGTGAGCACTAATACAGCTGTATGAGATCTGCCTGTCAGTCAGTGAGCACTAATACAGCTGTATGAGATGTGACTGTCAGCCAGTGAGCACTAATACAGCTGTATGAGATGTGACTGTCAGACAGTGAGCGCTAATACAGCTGTATGAGATGTGTCTGTCAGCCAGTGAGCACTAATACAGCTGTATGAGATGTGCCTGTCAGCCAGTGAGCACAAGTACAGCTGTATGAGATGTGTCTGTCAGCCAGTGAGCACTAATACAGCTGTATGAGATGTGTCTGTCAGCCAGTGAGCACTAATACAGCTGTATGAGATGTGCCTGTCAGTCAGTGAGCACTAATACAGCTGTATGTGATGTGTCTGTCAGTCAGTGAGCACTAATACAGCTGTATGAGATGTCTGTCAGCCAGTGAGCACTAATACATCTGTATGAGATGTGTCTGTCAGCCAGTGAGCACTAATACAGCTGTATGAGATGTGTCTGTCAGACAGTGAGCACTAATACAGCTGTATGAGATGTGTCTGTCAGTCAGTGAGCACTAGTACAGATGTATGTGATGTGTCTGTCAGTCAGTGAGCACTAGTACAGCTGTATGAGATGTGCCTGTCAGCCAGTGAGCACTAATACAGCTGTATGAGATCTGCCTGTCAGCCAGTGAGCACTAATACAGCTGTATGAGATCTGCCTGTCAGTCAGTGAGCACTAATACAGCTGTATGAGATGTGACTGTCAGCCAGTGAGCACTAATACAGCTGTATGAGATGTGACTGTCAGACAGTGAGCGCTAATACAGCTGTATGAGATGTGTCTGTCAGCCAGTGAGCACTAATGCAACTGTATGAGATGTGCCTGTCAGCCAGTGAGCACTAATACAGCTGTATAAGGTGTGTCTGTCTGTCAGTGAGCACTAGTACAGCTGTATGAGGTGTGTCTGTCAGCCAGTGAGCACTAATACAGCTGTATGGGATGTGTCTGTCAGTCAGTGAGCACTAATACAGCTGTATGAGATGTGACTGTCAGACAGTGAGCACTAATACAGCTGTATGAGATGTGTCTGTCAGTCAGTGAGCACTAATACAGCTGTATGTGATGTGTCTGTCAGCCAGTGAGCACTAATACAGCTGTATGAGATGTGCCTGTCAGCCAGTGAGCACTAATACAGCTTATGAGATGAGCCTCTCAGCCAGTGAGCACTAATACAGCTGTATGAGATGTGACTGTTAGCCAATGAGCACTAATACATTTGTATGAGATGTGCCTGTCAGTCAGTGAGCACGAATACAGCTGTATGAGATGTGCCTGTCAGCCAGTGAGCACTAATACAGCTGTATGAGATGTGTCTGTCAGCCAGTTAGCATTAATACAGCTGTATGAGATGTGTCTGTCAGTCAGTGAGTACTAATACAGCTGTATGAGATGTGTCTGTCAGCCAGTGAGCACTAATACAGCTGTATGAGATGTGTCTGTCAGTCAGTGAGTACTAATACAGCTGTATGAGATGTGTCTGTCAGCCAGTGAGCACTAATACAGCTGTATGAGATGTGTCTGTCAGCCAGTGAGCACTAATACAGCTGTATGAGATGTGCCTGTCAGTCAGTGAGCACTAATACAGCTGTATGTGATGTGTCTGTCAGTCAGTGAGCACTAATACAGCTGTATGAAATGTGCCTGTCAGCCAGTGAGCACTAATACAGCTGTATGAGATGTGTCTGTCTGTCAGTGAGCACTAATACAGCTGTATGAGATGTGCCTGTCAGCCAGTGAGCACTAATACAGCTGTATGAGATGTGCCTGTCAGCCAGTGAGCACTAATACAGCTGTATGAGATGTGCCTGTCAGCCAGTGAGCACTAATACAGCTATATGAGATGTGTCTGTCAGCCAGTGAGCACTAATACAGATGTATGAGATGTACCTGTCAGCCAGTGAGCACTAATACAGCTGTATGTGATGTGTCTGTCAGTCAGTGAGCACTAATACAGCTGTATGAGGTGTGCCTGTCAGTCAGTGAGCACTAATACAGCTGTATGAAATGTGCCTGTCAGCCAGTGAGCACTAATACAGCTGTATGAGATGTGTCTGTCAGCCAGTGAGCACTAATACAGCTGTATGTGATGTGTCTGTCAGTCAGTGAGCACTAATACAGCTGTATGAGGTGTGCCTGTCAGTCAGTGAGCACTAATACAGCTGTATGAAATGTGCCTGTCAGCCAGTGAGCACTAATACAGCTGTATGAGATGTGTCTGTCTGTCAGTGAGCACTAATACAGCTGTATGAGATGTGTCTGTCAGCCAGTGAGCACTAATACAGCTGTATGAGATGTGTCTGTCAGTGAGCGCTAATACAGCTGTATGAGATGTGTCTGTCAGCCAGTGAGCACTAATACAGCTGTATGAGATGTGCCTGTCAGACAGTGAGCACTAATACAGCTGTATGTGATGTGTCTGTCAGTCAGTGAGCACTAATACAGCTGTATGAGGTGTGCCTGTCAGTCAGTGAGCACTAATACAGCTGTATGAAAAGTGCCTGTCAGCCAGTGAGCACTAATACAGCTGTATGAGATGTGTCTGTCTGTCAGTGAGCACTAATACAGCTGTATGAGATGTGTCTGTCAGCCAGTGAGCACTAATACAGCTGTATGAGATGTGTCTGTCTGTCAGTGAGCACTAATACAGCTGTATGAGGCGTGCCTGTCAGCCAGTGAGTGCTAATACAGCTGTATGAGATGTGTCTGTCAGCCAGTGAGCACTAATACAGCTGTATGAGATGTGCCTGTCAGTCAGTGAGCACTAATACAGCTGTATGAGATGTGTCTGTCAGCCAGTGAGCACTAATACAGCTGTATGAGGTGTGCCTGTCAGTCAGTGAGTACTAATACAGCTGTATGAGGTGTGTCTGTCAGTCAGTGAGTACTAATACAGCTGTATGAGGTGTGTCTGTCAGTCAGTGAGTACTAATACAGCTGTATGAGGTGTGTCTGTCAGACAGTGAGCACTAATACAGCTGTATGAGATGTGTCTGTCAGCCAGTGAGCACTATTACAGCTGTATGAGATGTGTCTGTCAGCCAGTGAGCACTAATACAGCTGTATGAGATATGTCTGTCAGCCAGTGAGCACTAATACAGCTGTATGAGATATGCCTGTCAGTCAGTGAGCACTAATACAGCTGTATGAGATATGCCTGTCAGTCAGTGAGCACTAATACAGCTGTATGAGATGTGTCTGTCAGTCAGTGAGAACTAATACAGCTGTATGAGATGTGACTGTCACACAGTGAGCACTAATACAGCTGTATGAGATGTGCCTGTCAGCCAGTGAGCACTAGTACAGCTGTATGAGATGTGTCTGTCAGACAGTGAGCACTAATACAGCTGTATGAGGTGTGCCTTTCAGTCAGTGAGTACTAATACAGCTGTATGAGGTGTGTCTGTCAGTCAGTGAGTACTAATACAGCTGTATGAGATGTGTCTGTCAGCCAGTGAGCACTAATACAGCTGTATGAGATGTACCTGTCAGTCAGTGAGCACTAATACAGCTGTATGAGATGTGTCTGTCAGTCAGTGAGCACTAATACAGCTGTATGAGATGTGTCTGTCAGCCAGTGAGCACTAATACAGCTGTATGAGATGTGTCTGTCAGTCAGTGAGCACTAATACAGCTGTATGAGATGTGTCTGTCAGCCAGTGAGCACTAATACAGCTGTATGAGATGTGCCTGTCAGCCAGTGAGCACTAATACAGCTGTATGAGATGTGTCTGTCAGCCAGTGAGCACTAATACAGCTGTATGAGGTGTGCCTGTCAGCCAGTGAGCACTAATACAGCTGTATGAGATGTGTCTGTCAGCCAGTGAGCACTAATACAGCTGTATGAGATGTGTCTGTCAGCCAGTGAGCACTAATACAGCTGTATGAGATGTGCCTGTCAGTCAGTGAGCACTAATACAGCTGTATGAGATGTGTCTGTCAGCCAGTGAGCACTAATACAGCTGTATGAGATGTGCCTGTCAGCCAATGAGCACTGATACAGCTGTATGAGATGTGTCTGTCAGTCAGTGAGCACTAATACAGCTGTATGAGGTGTGTCTGTCAGCCAGTGAGTACTAATACAGCTGTATGAGATGTGCCTGTCAGTCAGTGAGCACTAATACCGCTGTATGTGATGTGTCTGTCAGTCAGTGAGCACTAATACAGCTGTATGAGATGTGCCTGTCAGTCAGTGAGCACTAATACCGCTGTATGTGATGTGTCTGTCAGTCAGTGAGCACTAATACAGCTGTATGAGATGTCTGTCAGCCAGTGAGCACTAATACAGCTGTATGAGATGTGTCTGTCAGCCAGTGAGCACTAATACAGCTGTATGAGATGTGCCTGTCAGCCAGTGAGCACTAATACAGCTGTAAGAGATGTGCCTGTCAGCCAGTGAGCACTAATACAGCTGTATGAGATGTGCCTGTCAGCCAGTGAGCACTAATACAGCTGTATGAGATGTGTCTGTCAGCCAGTGAGCACTAATACAGCTGTATGTGATGTGTCTGTCAGTCAGTGAGCACTAATACAGCTGTATGTGATGTGTCTGTCAGTCAGTGAGCACTAATACAGCTGTATGAGATGTGTCTGTCAGTCAGTGAGCACTAATACAGCTGTATGAGATGTGTCTGTCAGCCAGTGAGCACTAATACAGCTGTATGAGATGTGTCTGTCAGCCAGTGAGCACTAATACAGCAGTATGAGATGTGCTTGTCAGCCAGTGAGCACTATTACAGCTGTATGAGATGTGTCTGTCAGTCAGTGAGCACTAATACAGCTGTATGTGATGTGTCTGTCAGTCAGTGAGCACTAATACAGCTGTATGTGATGTGTCTGTCAGTCAGTGAACACTAATACAGCTGCATGAGATGTGTCTGTCAGTCAGTGAGCACTAATACAGCTGTATGTGATGTGTCTGTCAGCCAGTGAGCACTAATACAGCTGTATGAGATGTGACTGTCAGACAGTGAGCACTAATACAGCTGTATGAGATGTGTCTGTCAGCCAGTGAGCACTAATACAGCTGTATGTGATGTGTCTGTCAGTCAGTGAGCACTAATACAGCTGTATGTGATGTGTCTGTCAGTCAGTGAACACTAATACAGCTGCATGAGATGTGTCTGTCAGTCAGTGAGCACTAATACAGCTGTATGTAATGTGTCTGTCAGCCAGTGAGCACTAATAAAGCTGTATGAGATGTGCCTGTCAGCCAGTGAGCACCAATACAGCTGTATGAGATGTGTCTGTCAGTCAGTGAGCACTAATACAGCTGTATGAGATGTGTCTGTCAGCCAGTGAGCACTAATACAGCTGTATGAGGTGTGCCTGTCAGCCAGTGAGCACTAATACAGCTGTATGAGATGTGTCTGTCAGCCAGTGAGCACTAATACAGCTGTATGAGATGTGTCTGTCAGCCAGTGAGCACTAATACAGCTGTATGAGATGTGCCTGTCAGTCAGTGAGCACTAATACAGCTGTATGTGATGTGTCTGTCAGTCAGTGAGCACTAATACAGCTGTATGAGATGTCTGTCAGCCAGTGAGCACTAATACAGCTGTATGAGATGTGTCTGTCAGCCAGTGAGCACTAATACAGCTGTATGAGATGTGTCAGTCAGTGAGCACTAATACAGCTGTATGAGATGTGTCTGTCTGTCAGTGAGCACTAATAAAGCTGTGTGAGATGTGTCTGTCAGCCAGTGAGCGCTAATACAGCTGTATGAGATGTGCCTGTCAGTCAGTGAACACTAATTCAGCTGTATGAGATGTGTCTGTCAGTCAGTGAGCACTAATACAGCTGTATGAGGTGTGTCTGTCAGCCAGTGAGCACTAATACAGCTGTATGAGATGTGTCTGTCAGTCAGTGAGCACTAATACAGCTGTATGAGATGTGCCTGTCAGCCAGTGAGCACAAGTACAGCTGTATGAGGTGTGTCTGTCAGCCAGTGAGCACTAATACAGCTGTATGAGATGTGCCTGTCAGTCAGTGAGCACTAATACAGCTGTATGTGATGTGTCTGTCAGTCAGTGAGCACTAATACAGCTGTATGAGATGTCTGTCAGCCAGTGAGCACTAATACAGCTGTATGAGATGTGTCTGTCAGCCAGTGAGCACTAATACAGCTGTATGAGATGTGTCAGTCAGTGAGCACTAATACAGCTGTATGAGATGTGTCTGTCTGTCAGTGAGCACTAATAAAGCTGTGTGAGATGTGTCTGTCAGCCAGTGAGCGCTAATACAGCTGTATGAGATGTGCCTGTCAGCCAGTGAGCACTAATACAGCTGTATGAGATGTGCCTGTCAGCGAGTGAGCACTAATACAGCTGTATGAGATGTGTCTGTCAGCCAGTGAGCACTAATACAGCTGTATGAGATGTGCCTGTCAGCCAGTGAGCACTAATACAGCTGTATGAGATGTGTCTGTCAGCCAGTGAGCACTAATACAGCTGTATGAGATGTACCTGTCAGCCAGTGAGCACTAATACAGCTGTATGAGATGTACCTGTCAGCCAGTGAGCACTAATATAGCTGTATGAGATGTGTCTGTCAGTCAGTGAGCACTAATACAGCTGTATGAGATGTCTGTCAGCCAGTGAGTACTAATACAGCTGTATGAGGTGTGCCTGTCAGCCAGTGAGCACTAACACAGCTGTATGAGATGTGCCTGTCAGCCAGTGAGCACTAATACAGTTGTATGAGATGCGTCTGTCAGCCAGTGAGCACTAATACAGGGGTATGAGATGTGTCTGTCAGCCAGTGAGCACTAATACAGGGGTATGAGATGTGTCTGTCAGTCAGTGAGCACTAATACAGCTGTATGAGATGTATCTGTCAGTCAGTGAGCACTAATACAGCTGTATGAGATTTGCCTGTCAGCCAGTGAGCACTAATACAGCTGTATGAGATGTGTCTGTCAGTCAGTGATCACTAATACAGCTGTATGAGATGTGACTGTCAGACAGTGAGCACTAATACAGCTGTATGAGATGTGCCTGTCAGTCAGTGAGCACTAATACAGCTGTATGAGATGTGCCTGTCAGTCAGTGAGCACTAATACAGCTGTATGAGATGTGCCTGTCGGTCAGTGAGCACTAATACAGCTGTATGAGATGTGTCTGTCAGTCAGTGAACACTAATTCAGCTGTATGAGATGTGTCTGTCAGTCAGTGAACACTAATTCAGCTGTATGAGATGTGCCTGTCAGTCAGTGAACACTAATTCAGCTGTATGAGATGTGTCTGTCAGTCAGTGAGCACTAATACAGCTGTATGAGGTGTGTCTGTCAGCCAGTGAGCACTAATACAGCTGTATGAGATGTGTCTGTCAGTCAGTGAGAACTAATACAGCTGTATGAGATGTGCCTGTCAGCCAGTGAGCACAAGTACAGCTGTATGAGGTGTGTCTGTCAGCCAGTGAGCACTAATACAGCTGTATGAGGTGTGTCTGTCAGTCAGTGAGCACTAATACAGTTGTATGAGATGTGCCTGTCAGCCAGTGAGCACTAATACAGCTGTATGAGATGTGTCTGTCAGCCAGTAAGTACTAATACAGCTGTATGAGATGTGTCTGTCAGTCAGTGAGCACTAATACAGCTGTATGAGAGGTGACTGTCAGACAGTGAGCACTAATACAGCTGTATGAGATGTGCCAGTCAGTCAGTGAGCACTAATACAGCTGTATGAGATGTGTCTGTCAGCCAGTGAGCACTAATACAGCTGTATGAGATGTGTCTGTCAGTCAGTGAGCACTAATACAGCTGTATGATGTGTGTCTGTCAGCCAGTGAGCACTAATACAGCTGTATGAGATGTGTCTGTCAGCCATTGAGCACTAATACAGCTGTATGAGATGTGTCTGTCAGCCAGTGAGCACTAATACAGCTGTATGAGATGTGTCTGTCAGTCAGTGAGCACTAATACAGCTGTATGAGATGTGTCTGTCAGTCAGTGAGCACTAATACAGCTGTATGAGATGTGCCTGTCAGCCAGTGAGCACTAATATAGCTGTATGAGATGTGCCTGTCAGCCAGTGAGCACTAGTACAGCTGTATGAGGTGTGCCTGTCAGCCAGTGAGCACTAATACATCTGTATGAGATGTGTCTGTCAGCCAGTGAGCACTAATACAGCTGTATGAGGTGTGTCTGTCAGCCAGTGAGCACTAATACAGCTGTATGAGGTGTGTCTGTCAGACAGTGAGCACTAATACAGCTGTATGAGATGTGCTTGTCAGCCAGTGAGCACTAATACAGCTGTATGAGATGTGTCTGTCAGCCAGTGAGCACTGATACAGCTGTATGAGATGTGTCTGTCAGTCAGTGAGCACTAATACAGGGGTATGAGATGTGCCTGTCAGCCAGTGAGCACTAATACAGCTGTATGGGGTGTGTCTGTCAGTCAGTGAGCACTAATACAGCTGTATGAGATGTGCCTGTCAGTCAGTGAGCACTAATACAGCTGTATGAGATGTGTCTGTCAGTCAGTGAGCACTAATACAGCTGTATGAGATGTGTCTGTCAGCCAGTGAGTGCTAATACAGCTGTATGAGATGTGTCTGTCAGTCAGTGAGCACTATTACAGCTGTATGAGATGTGTCTGTCAGCCAGTGAGTGCTAATACAGCTGTATGAGATGTGCCTGTCAGCCAGTGAGCACTAATACAGCTGTATGAGATGTACCTGTCAGCCAGTGAGCACTAATACAGCTGTATGAGATGTACCTGTCAGCCAGTGAGCACTAATATAGCTGTATGAGATGTGTCTGTCAGTCAGTGAGCACTAATACAGCTGTATGAGATGTCTGTCAGCCAGTGAGTACTAATACAGCTGTATGAGGTGTGCCTGTCAGCCAGTGAGCACTAACACAGCTGTATGAGATGTGCCTGTCAGCCAGTGAGCACTAATACAGTTGTATGAGATGCGTCTGTCAGCCAGTGAGCACTAATACAGGGGTATGAGATGTGTCTGTCAGCCAGTGAGCACTAATACAGGGGTATGAGATGTGTCTGTCAGTCAGTGAGCACTAATACAGCTGTATGAGATGTATCTGTCAGTCAGTGAGCACTAATACAGCTGTATGAGATTTGCCTGTCAGCCAGTGAGCACTAATACAGCTGTATGAGATGTGTCTGTCAGTCAGTGATCACTAATACAGCTGTATGAGATGTGACTGTCAGACAGTGAGCACTAATACAGCTGTATGAGATGTGCCTGTCAGTCAGTGAGCACTAATACAGCTGTATGAGATGTGCCTGTCAGTCAGTGAGCACTAATACAGCTGTATGAGATGTGCCTGTCGGTCAGTGAGCACTAATACAGCTGTATGAGATGTGTCTGTCAGTCAGTGAACACTAATTCAGCTGTATGAGATGTGTCTGTCAGTCAGTGAACACTAATTCAGCTGTATGAGATGTGCCTGTCAGTCAGTGAACACTAATTCAGCTGTATGAGATGTGTCTGTCAGTCAGTGAGCACTAATACAGCTGTATGAGGTGTGTCTGTCAGCCAGTGAGCACTAATACAGCTGTATGAGATGTGTCTGTCAGCCAGTGAGCACTAATACAGCTGTATGAGATGTGTCTGTCAGCCAGTGAGCACTAATACAGCTGTATGAGATGTGCCTGTCAGTCAGTGAGCACTAATACAGCTGTATGTGATGTGTCTGTCAGTCAGTGAGCACTAATACAGCTGTATGAGATGTCTGTCAGCCAGTGAGCACTAATACAGCTGTATGAGATGTGTCTGTCAGCCAGTGAGCACTAATACAGCTGTATGAGATGTGTCAGTCAGTGAGCACTAATACAGCTGTATGAGATGTGTCTGTCTGTCAGTGAGCACTAATAAAGCTGTGTGAGATGTGTCTGTCAGCCAGTGAGCGCTAATACAGCTGTATGAGATGTGCCTGTCAGTCAGTGAACACTAATTCAGCTGTATGAGATGTGTCTGTCAGTCAGTGAGCACTAATACAGCTGTATGAGGTGTGTCTGTCAGCCAGTGAGCACTAATACAGCTGTATGAGATGTGTCTGTCAGTCAGTGAGCACTAATACAGCTGTATGAGATGTGCCTGTCAGCCAGTGAGCACAAGTACAGCTGTATGAGGTGTGTCTGTCAGCCAGTGAGCACTAATACAGCTGTATGAGATGTGCCTGTCAGTCAGTGAGCACTAATACAGCTGTATGTGATGTGTCTGTCAGTCAGTGAGCACTAATACAGCTGTATGAGATGTCTGTCAGCCAGTGAGCACTAATACAGCTGTATGAGATGTGTCTGTCAGCCAGTGAGCACTAATACAGCTGTATGAGATGTGTCAGTCAGTGAGCACTAATACAGCTGTATGAGATGTGTCTGTCTGTCAGTGAGCACTAATAAAGCTGTGTGAGATGTGTCTGTCAGCCAGTGAGCGCTAATACAGCTGTATGAGATGTGCCTGTCAGCCAGTGAGCACTAATACAGCTGTATGAGATGTGCCTGTCAGCCAGTGAGCACTAATACAGCTGTATGAGATGTGTCTGTCAGCCAGTGAGCACTAATACAGATGTATGAGATGTGCCTGTCAGCCAGTGAGCACTAATACAGCTGTATGAGATGTGTCTGTCAGCCAGTGAGCACTAATACAGCTGTATGAGATGTACCTGTCAGCCAGTGAGCACTAATACAGCTGTATGAGATGTACCTGTCAGCCAGTGAGCACTAATATAGCTGTATGAGATGTGTCTGTCAGTCAGTGAGCACTAATACAGCTGTATGAGATGTCTGTCAGCCAGTGAGTACTAATACAGCTGTATGAGGTGTGCCTGTCAGCCAGTGAGCACTAACACAGCTGTATGAGATGTGCCTGTCAGCCAGTGAGCACTAATACAGTTGTATGAGATGCGTCTGTCAGCCAGTGAGCACTAATACAGGGGTATGAGATGTGTCTGTCAGCCAGTGAGCACTAATACAGGGGTATGAGATGTGTCTGTCAGTCAGTGAGCACTAATACAGCTGTATGAGATGTATCTGTCAGTCAGTGAGCACTAATACAGCTGTATGAGATTTGCCTGTCAGCCAGTGAGCACTAATACAGCTGTATGAGATGTGTCTGTCAGTCAGTGATCACTAATACAGCTGTATGAGATGTGACTGTCAGACAGTGAGCACTAATACAGCTGTATGAGATGTGCCTGTCAGTCAGTGAGCACTAATACAGCTGTATGAGATGTGCCTGTCAGTCAGTGAGCACTAATACAGCTGTATGAGATGTGCCTGTCGGTCAGTGAGCACTAATACAGCTGTATGAGATGTGTCTGTCAGTCAGTGAACACTAATTCAGCTGTATGAGATGTGCCTGTCAGTCAGTGAACACCAATTCAGCTGTATGAGATGTGTCTGTCAGTCAGTGAGCACTAATACAGCTGTATGAGGTGTGTCTGTCAGCCAGTGAGCACTAATACAGCTGTATGAGATGTGTCTGTCAGTCAGTGAGAACTAATACAGCTGTATGAGATGTGCCTGTCAGCCAGTGAGCACAAGTACAGCTGTATGAGGTGTGTCTGTCAGCCAGTGAGCACTAATACAGCTGTATGAGGTGTGTCTGTCAGTCAGTGAGCAATAATACAGTTGTATGAGATGTGCCTGTCAGCCAGTGAGCACTAATACAGCTGTATGAGATGTGTCTGTCAGCCAGTAAGTACTAATACAGCTGTATGAGATGTGTCTGTCAGTCAGTGAGCACTAATACAGCTGTATGAGAGGTGACTGTCAGACAGTGAGCACTAATACAGCTGTATGAGATGTGCCAGTCAGTCAGTGAGCACTAATACAGCTGTATGAGATGTGTCTGTCAGCCAGTGAGCACTAATACAGCTGTATGAGATGTGTCTGTCAGTCAGTGAGCACTAATACAGCTGTATGATGTGTGTCTGTCAGCCAGTGAGCACTAATACAGCTGTATGAGATGTGTCTGTCAGCCATTGAGCACTAATACAGCTGTATGAGATGTGTCTGTCAGCCAGTGAGCACTAATACAGCTGTATGAGATGTGTCTGTCAGTCAGTGAGCACTAATACAGCTGTATGAGATGTGTCTGTCAGTCAGTGAGCACTAATACAGCTGTATGAGATGTGCCTGTCAGCCAGTGAGCACTAATACAGCTGTATGAGATGTGCCTGTCAGCCAGTGAGCACTAGTACAGCTGTATGAGGTGTGCCTGTCAGCCAGTGAGCACTAATACATCTGTATGAGATGTGTCTGTCAGCCAGTGAGCACTAATACAGTTGTATGAGGTGTGTTTGTCAGCCAGTGAGCACTAATACAGCTGTATGAGGTGTGTCTGTCAGCCAGTGAGCACTAATACAGCTGTATGAGGTGTGTCTGTCAGACAGTGAGCACTAATACAGCTGTATGAGATGTGCTTGTCAGCCAGTGAGCACTAATACAGCTGTATGAGATGTGTCTGTCAGCCAGTGAGCACTGATACAGCTGTATGAGATGTGTCTGTCAGTCAGTGAGCACTAATACAGGGGTATGAGATGTGCCTGTCAGCCAGTGAGCACTAATACAGCTGTATGGGGTGTGTCTGTCAGTCAGTGAGCACTAATACAGCTGTATGAGATGTGCCTGTCAGTCAGTGAGCACTAATACAGCTGTATGAGATGTGTCTGTCAGTCAGTGAGCACTAATACAGCTGTATGAGATGTGTCTGTCAGCCAGTGAGTGCTAATACAGCTGTATGAGATGTGTCTGTCAGTCAGTGAGCACTAATACAGCTGTATGAGATGTGTCTGTCAGCCAGTGAGTGCTAATACAGCTGTATGAGATGTGCCTGTCAGCCAGTGAGCACTAATACAGCTGTATGAGATGTACCTGTCAGCCAGTGAGCACTAATACAGCTGTATGAGATGTACCTGTCAGCCAGTGAGCACTAATATAGCTGTATGAGATGTGTCTGTCAGTCAGTGAGCACTAATACAGCTGTATGAGATGTCTGTCAGCCAGTGAGTACTAATACAGCTGTATGAGGTGTGCCTGTCAGCCAGTGAGCACTAACACAGCTGTATGAGATGTGCCTGTCAGCCAGTGAGCACTAATACAGTTGTATGAGATGCGTCTGTCAGCCAGTGAGCACTAATACAGGGGTATGAGATGTGTCTGTCAGCCAGTGAGCACTAATACAGGGGTATGAGATGTGTCTGTCAGTCAGTGAGCACTAATACAGCTGTATGAGATGTATCTGTCAGTCAGTGAGCACTAATACAGCTGTATGAGATGTGCCTGTCAGCCAGTGAGCACTAATACAGCTGTATGAGATGTGTCTGTCAGTCAGTGATCACTAATACAGCTGTATGAGATGTGACTGTCAGACAGTGAGCACTAATACAGCTGTATGAGATGTGCCTGTCAGTCAGTGAGCACTAATACAGCTGTATGAGATGTGCCTGTCAGTCAGTGAGCACTAATACAGCTGTATGAGATGTGCCTGTCGGTCAGTGAGCACTAATACAGCTGTATGAGATGTGTCTGTCAGTCAGTGAACACTAATTCAGCTGTATGAGATGTGTCTGTCAGTCAGTGAACACTAATTCAGCTGTATGAGATGTGCCTGTCAGTCAGTGAACACTAATTCAGCTGTATGAGATGTGTCTGTCAGTCAGTGAGCACTAATACAGCTGTATGAGGTGTGTCTGTCAGCCAGTGAGCACTAATACAGCTGTATGAGATGTGTCTGTCAGTCAGTGAGAACTAATACAGCTGTATGAGATGTGCCTGTCAGCCAGTGAGCACAAGTACAGCTGTATGAGGTGTGTCTGTCAGCCAGTGAGCACTAATACAGCTGTATGAGGTGTGTCTGTCAGTCAGTGAGCACTAATACAGCTGTATGAGATGTGCCTGTCAGCCAGTGAGCACTAATACAGCTGTATGAGATGTGTCTGTCAGCCAGTAAGTACTAATACAGCTGTATGAGATGTGTCTGTCAGTCAGTGAGCACTAATACAGCTGTATGAGAGGTGACTGTCAGACAGTGAGCACTAATACAGCTGTATGAGATGTGCCAGTCAGTCAGTGAGCACTAATACAGCTGTATGAGATGTGTCTGTCAGCCAGTGAGCACTAATACAGCTGTATGAGATGTGTCTGTCAGTCAGTGAGCACTAATACAGCTGTATGAGGTGTGTCTGTCAGCCAGTGAGCACTAATACAGCTGTATGAGATGTGTCTGTCAGCCATTGAGCACTAATACAGCTGTATGAGATGTGTCTGTCAGCCAGTGAGCACTAATACAGCTGTATGAGATGTGTCTGTCAGTCAGTGAGCACTAATACAGCTGTATGAGATGTGTCTGTCAGTCAGTGAGCACTAATACAGCTGTATGAGATGTGTCTGTCAGTCAGTGAGCACTAATACAGCTGTATGAGATGTGCCTGTCAGCCAGTGAGCACTAATACAGCTGTATGAGATGTGCCTGTCAGCCAGTGAGCACTAGTACAGCTGTATGAGGTGTGCCTGTCAGCCAGTGAGCACTAATACATCTGTATGAGATGTGTCTGTCAGCCAGTGAGCACTAATACAGTTGTATGAGGTGTGTTTGTCAGCCAGTGAGCACTAATACAGCTGTATGAGGTGTGTCTGTCAGCCAGTGAGCACTAATACAGCTGTATGAGGTGTGTCTGTCAGACAGTGAGCACTAATACAGCTGTATGAGATGTGCTTGTCAGCCAGTGAGCACTAATACAGCTGTATGAGATGTGTCTGTCAGCCAGTGAGCACTGATACAGCTGTATGAGATGTGTCTGTCAGTCAGTGAGCACTAATACAGGGGTATGAGATGTGCCTGTCAGCCAGTGAGCACTAATACAGCTGTATGGGGTGTGTCTGTCAGTCAGTGAGCACTAATACAGCTGTATGAGATGTACCTGTCAGCCAGTGAGCACTAATACAGCTGTATGAGATGTGTCTGTCAGTCAGTGATCACTAATACAGCTGTATGAGATGTGACTGTCAGACAGTGAGCACTAATACAGCTGTATGAGATGTGCCTGTCAGTCAGTGAGCACTAATACAGCTGTATGAGATGTGCCTGTCAGTCAGTGAGCACTAATACAGCTGTATGAGATGTGCCTGTCGGTCAGTGAGCACTAATACAGCTGTATGAGATGTGTCTGTCAGTCAGTGAACACTAATTCAGCTGTATGAGATGTGTCTGTCAGTCAGTGAACACTAATTCAGCTGTATGAGATGTGCCTGTCAGTCAGTGAACACTAATTCAGCTGTATGAGATGTGTCTGTCAGTCAGTGAGCACTAATACAGCTGTATGAGGTGTGTCTGTCAGCCAGTGAGCACTAATACAGCTGTATGAGATGTGTCTGTCAGTCAGTGAGAACTAATACAGCTGTATGAGATGTGCCTGTCAGCCAGTGAGCACAAGTACAGCTGTATGAGGTGTGTCTGTCAGCCAGTGAGCACTAATACAGCTGTATGAGGTGTGTCTGTCAGTCAGTGAGCACTAATACAGCTGTATGAGATGTGCCTGTCAGCCAGTGAGCACTAATACAGCTGTATGAGATGTGTCTGTCAGCCAGTAAGTACTAATACAGCTGTATGAGATGTGTCTGTCAGTCAGTGAGCACTAATACAGCTGTATGAGAGGTGACTGTCAGACAGTGAGCACTAATACAGCTGTATGAGATGTGCCAGTCAGTCAGTGAGCACTAATACAGCTGTATGAGATGTGTCTGTCAGCCAGTGAGCACTAATACAGCTGTATGAGATGTGTCTGTCAGTCAGTGAGCACTAATACAGCTGTATGAGGTGTGTCTGTCAGCCAGTGAGCACTAATACAGCTGTATGAGATGTGTCTGTCAGCCATTGAGCACTAATACAGCTGTATGAGATGTGTCTGTCAGCCAGTGAGCACTAATACAGCGGTATGAGATGTGTCTGTCAGTCAGTGAGCACTAATACAGCTGTATGAGATGTGTCTGTCAGTCAGTGAGCACTAATACAGCTGTATGAGATGTGCCTGTCAGCCAGTGAGCACTAAATACAGCTGTATGAGATGTGCCTGTCAGCCAGTGAGCACTAGTACAGCTGTATGAGGTGTGCCTGTCAGCCAGTGAGCACTAATACATCTGTATGAGATGTGTCTGTCAGCCAGTGAGCACTAATACAGTTGTATGAGGTGTGTTTGTCAGCCAGTGAGCACTAATACAGCTGTATGAGGTGTGTCTGTCAGCCAGTGAGCACTAATACAGCTGTATGAGGTGTGTCTGTCAGACAGTGAGCACTAATACAGCTGTATGAGATGTGCTTGTCAGCCAGTGAGCACTAATACAGCTGTATGAGATGTGTCTGTCAGCCAGTGAGCACTGATACAGCTGTATGAGATGTGTCTGTCAGTCAGTGAGCACTAATACAGGGGTATGAGATGTGCCTGTCAGCCAGTGAGCACTAATACAGCTGTATGGGGTGTGTCTGTCAGTCAGTGAGCACTAATACAGCTGTATGAGATGTGCCTGTCAGTCAGTGAGCACTAATACAGCTGTATGAGATGTGTCTGTCAGTCAGTGAGCACTAATACAGCTGTATGAGATGTGTCTGTCAGCCAGTGAGTGCTAATACAGCTGTATGAGATGTGTCTGTCAGTCAGTGAGCACTAATACAGCTGTATGAGATGTGTCTGTCAGCCAGTGAGTGCTAATACAGCTGTATGAGATGTGTCTGTCAGCCAGTGAGTGCTAATACAGCTGTATGAGATGTGTCTGTCAGCCAGTGAGTACTAATACAGCTGTATGAGATGCGTCTGTCAGCCAGTGAGTACTAATACAGCTGTATGAGATGTGCCTGTCAGCCAGTGAGTACTAATACAGCTGTATGAGATGTGTCTGTCAGCCAGTGAGCACTAATACAGCTGTATGAGATCTTCCTGTCAGTCAGTGAGCACTAATACAGCTGTATGAGGTGTGTCTGTCAGCCAGTGAGCACTAATACAGCTGTATGAGGTGTGTCTGTCAGCCAGTGAGTACTAATACAGCTGTATGAGGTGTGTCTGTCAGCCAGTGAGCACTAATACAGCTGTATGAGGTGTGTCTGTCAGTCAGTGAGCACTAATACAGCTGTATGAGATGTGCCTGTCTGTCAGTGAGCACTAATACAGCTGTATGAACAGCTGTATGAGATGTGCCTGTCAGTCAGTGAGCACTAATACAGCTGTATGAGATGTGTCTGTCAGCCAGTGAGTGCTAATACAGCTGTATGAGATGTGCCTGTCAGACAGTGAGCACTAATACAGCTGTATGAGATGTGCCTGTCAGTCAGTGAGCACTAATACAGCTGTATGAGATGTGTCTGTCAGCCAGTGAGCACTAATACAGCTGTATGAGGTGTGTCTGTCAGCCAGTGAGTGCTAATACAGCTGTATGAGATGTGTCTGTCATCCAGTGAGAACTAATACAGCTGTATGAGATGTGTCTGTCAGTCAGTGAGCACTAATACAGCTGTATGTGATGTGTCTGTCAGTCAGTGAGCACTAATACAGCTGTATGAGGTGTGCCTGTCAGCCAGTGAGCACTAATACAGCTGTATGAGGTGTGCCTGTCAGCCAGTGAGAACTAATACAGCTGTATGAGATGTGTCTGTCAGCCAGTGAGCACTTATACAGCTGTATGAGGTGTGCCTGTCAGCCAGTGAGAACTAATACAGCTGTATGAGATGTGTCTGTCAGCCAGTGAGAACTAATACAGCTGTATGAGATGTGTCTGTCAGCCAGTGAGCACTAATACAGCTGTATGAGGTGTGCCTGTCAGCCAGTGAGCACTAATACAGCTGTATGAGATGTGTCTGTCAGCCAGTGAGCACTGATACAGCTGTATGAGATGTGTCTGTCAGACAGTGAGCACTAATCCAGCTGTATGAGATGTGCCTGTCAGTCAGTGAGCACTAATCCAGCTGTATGAGGTGTGCCTGTCAGTCAGTGAGCGCTAATACAGCTGTATGAGATGTGTCTGTCAGCCAGTGAGCACTAATACAGCTGTATGAGATGTGTCTGTCAGACAGTGAGCACTAATACTGCTGTATGTGATGTGTCTGTCAGTCAGTGAGCACTAATACAACTGTATGAGATGTGCCTGTCAGCCAGTGAGCACTAATACAGCTGTATGAGATGTGCCTGTCAGCCAGTGAGCACTAATACAGCTGTATGAGGTGTGTCTGTCAGTCAGTGAGCACTAATACAGCTGTATGAGATGTGTCTGTCAGCCAGTGAGAACTAATACAGCTGTATGAGATGTGCCTGTCAGCCAGTGAGCACTAATACAGCTGTATGAGGTGTGTCTGTCAGTCAGTGAGCACTAATACAGCTGTATGAGATGTGCCTGTCAGCCAGTGAGCACCAATACAGCTGTATGAGGTGTATCTGTCAGCCAGTGAGCACTAATACAGCTGTATGAGATGTGTCTGTCAGCCAGTGAGCACTAATACAGCTGTATGAGATGTGTCTGTCAGTCAGTGAGCACTAATACAGCTGTATGAGGTGTGCCTGTCAGCCAGTGAGCACTAATACAGCTGTATGAGATGTGTCTGTCAGCCAGTGAGCACTAATACAGCTGTATGAGATGTGTCTGTCAGCTAGTGAGCACTAATACAGCTGTATGAGATATGCCTGTCAGCCAGTGAGCACTAATACAGCTGTATGAGATGTGCCTGTCAGCCAGTGAGCACTAATACAGCTGTATGAGATGTGCCTGTGTCAGCCAGTGAGCACTAATACAGCTGTCTGAGATGCGTCTGTCAGTCAGTGAGCACTAATACAGCTGTATGAGATGTGTCTGTCAGACAGTGAGCACTAATACAGATGTATGAGATGTGTCTGTCAGCCAATTAGCACTAATACAGCTGTATGAGATGTGTCTGTCAGCCAGTGAGAACTAATACAGCTGTATGAGATGTGTCTGTCAGTCAGTGAGCACTAATACAGCTGTATGAGATGTGTCTGTCAGTCAGTGAGCACTAATACAGCTTTATGAGATGTGTCTGTCAGTCAGTGAGCACTAATACAGCTGTATGAGATGTCTGTCAGCCAGTGAGCACTAATACAGCTGTATGAGATGTCTGTCAGCCAGTGAGAACTAATACAGCTGTATGAGTTGTGTCTGTCAGTCAGTGAACATTAGTACAGCTGTATGAGATGTGCCTGTCAGACAGTGAGCACTAATACAGCTGTATGAGATGTGTCTGTCAGCCAGTGAGCACTAATACAGCTGTATGTGATGTGTCTGTCAGTCAGTGAGCACTAATACAGCTGTATGAGATGTGCCTGTCAGTCAGTGAGCACTAATACAGCTGTATGAGATGTGCCTGTTAGTCAGTGAGCACTAATACAGCTGTATGAGTTGTGCCTGTCAGCCAGTGAGCACTAATACAGCTGTATGAGATGTGCCTGTTAGTCAGTGAGCACTAATACAGCTCTATGAGATGTGCCTGTTAGTCAGTGAGCACTAATACAGCTGTATGAGATGTCTGTCAGCCAGTGAGCACTAATACAGCTGTATGAGATGTGCCTGTCAGCCAGTGAGCACTAATACAGCTGTATGAGATGTGTCTGTCAGTCAGTGAGCACTAATACAGCTGTATGAGATGTGCCTGTCAGCCAGTGAGCACTAATACAGCTGTATGAGATGTGTCTGTCTGTCAGTGAGCACTAATACTGCTGTATGAGGTGTGTCTGTCAGCCAGTGAGCACTAATACAGCTGTATGAGGTGTGTCTGTCAGCCAGGGAGCACTAATACAGCTGTATGAGATGTGCCTGTCAGTCAGTGAGCACTAATACAGCTGTATGAGGTGTGTCTGTCAGCCAGTGAGCACTTATACAGCTGTATGAGATGTGCCAGTCAGTCAGTGAGCACTAATACAGCTGTATGATATGTGCCTGTCAGTCAGTGAGCACTAATACAGCTGTATGAGGTGTGCCTGTCAGCCAGTGAGCACTAATACAGCTGTATGAGGTGTGTCTGTCAGCCAGTGAGCACTAAAACTGCTGTATGAGGTGTGCCTGTCAGCCAGTGAGCATTAGTACAGCTGTATGAGGTGTGCCTGTCAGCCAGTGAGCACTAAAACAGCTGTATGAGGTGTGTCTGTCAGCCTGTGAGCACTAATACAGCTGTATGAGGTGTGTCTGTCAGCCTGTGAGCACTAATACAGCTATATGGGATGCGACTGTCAGACAGTGAGTATTAGTACAGCTGTATTATATGTGCAGGTCAGCCAGTGAGCACTAAAACAGCTGTATGAGGTGTGTCTGTCAGCCAGTGAGCACTAATACAGCTGTGTGAGATGTGTCTGTCAGCCAGTGAGCACTAAAACAGCTGTATGAGATGTGTCTGTCAGCCAGTGAGCACTATTACAGCTGTATGAGATGTGTCTGTCAGCCAGTGAGCACTAATACAGCTGTATGAGATGTGTCTGTCAGCCAGTGAGCACTAAAACAGCTGTATGAGGTGTGCCTGTCAGCCAGTGAGCACAAAAACAGCTGTATAAGGTGTGCCTGTCAGACAGTGAGCATTAGTACAGCTGTATGAGATGTGTCTGTCAGCCAGTGAGCACTAATAATGCTGTACGAGGTGTGTCTGTCAGTCAGTGAGCACTAATACAGCTGTATGAGATGTGACTGTCAGACAGTGAGCACTAATATAGCTGTATGAGATGTGTCTGTCAACCTGTGAGCATTAGTAAAGCTGTATGGGATGTGACTGTCAGACAGTGAGTATTAGTACAGCTGTATGAGGTGTGCCTGTCAGCCAGTGAGCACTAAAACAGCTGTATAAGGTGTGTCTGTCAGCCTGTGAGCACTAATACAGCTGTATGAAATGTGACTGTCAGACAGTGAGCACTAATACAGCTGTATGATATGTGCCTGTCAGTCAGTGAGCACTAATACAGCTGTATGAGATGTGTCTGTCAGCCAGTGAGCACTAATACAGCTGTATGAGATGTGCCTGTCAGCCAGTGAGCACTAATACAGCTGTATGAGATGTGTCTGTCAGTCAGTGAGCACTAATACAGCTGTATGAGATGTGCCTGTCAGCCAGTGAGCACTAATACAGCTGTATGAGGTGTGCCTGTCAGCCAATGAGCACTGATACAGCTGTATGAGATGTGTCTGTCAGTCAGTGAGCACTAATACAGCTGTATGAGGTGTGTCTGTCAGCCAGTGAGTACTAATACAGCTGTATGAGGTGTGTCTGTCAGCCAGTGAGCACTAATACAGCTGTATGAGGTGTGTCTGTCAGTCAGTGAGCACTAATACAGCTGTATGAGATGTGTCTGTCAGCCAGTGAGCACTAATACAGCTGTATGAGATGTGTCTGTCAGCCAGTGAGCACTAATACAGCTGTATGAGATGTGTCTGTCAGCCAGTGAGCACTAATACAGCTGTATGAGGTGTGTCTGTCAGTCAGTGAGCACTAATACAGCTGTATGAGATGTGACTGTCAGACAGTGAGCACTAATACAGCTGTATGAGATGTGACTGTCAGACAGTGAGCACTAATACAGCTGTATGAGATGTGACTGTCAGACAGTGAGCACTAATACAGCTGTATGAGATGTGACTGTCAGACAGTGAGCACTAATACAGCTGTATGAGATGTGACTGTCAGACAGTGGGGCCTAGTTATCAAGACGTCAACCTCAAATACGCTGCGTATTCCGCAGCGTATTTGTGGCGAGGCTGATTCGCCTTAGTTATCAAAGGCTCGAGACCGGCAAAAGTAGAATTTTGTGACGTAAACTTCAATCCGCCGGACTCAGTCCGACACAGATCGATTCTTACGTCACTCCAGATGTTCCGCACACAAGTGCGGCACAATCTCACTACTTTTGCTAGTTATCAAAAAACTAGCAGGTACGCTCGGCACTTTTACGGCCCAGCGTACCTGGTTTTCAAAGCGCCAGCCTGGAGGCGGCGGATCCCATAGGAATCAATGGGAGTCTGACCATAGCGAAAGTACAAGTTCGCTGCTGCCAGACATCCCATTCATTCCTATGGGAGCTGTCTACACCTAACACCCTAACATGTACCCCGAGTCTAAACACCGCTAATCTGACCCCCCCTACACCGCCGCAACTACATAAAGTTATTACCCCCTAAACCGCCGCTCCCGGAGCCCACCACAACTATAATAAATGTATTAACCCCTAAACCGCCGCTCCCTGAACCCGCCGCAACCTATATTAAATGTATTAACCCCTATCCTGCCCCCCTACACCGTCGCCACCTATAATAAATTTATTAACCCCTATCCTGCCCCCCACTACGCCGCCGCCACTGTAATAAAATGATTAACCCCTAAACCTAAGTCTAACACTAACCCTAACGCCCCCCTAACTTAAATATTAATTAAATAAATCTAAATAAATTAACTCTTATTAACTAAATGAATCCTATTTAAAACTAAATACTTACCTTTAAAATAAACCCTAATATAGCTACAATATAAATAATAATTATATTGTAGCTATCTTAGGATTTATTTTTATTTTACAGGTAACTTTGTATTTATTTTAGCTAGTTAGAATAGTTATTAAATAGTTATTAACTATTTAATAACTACCTAGCTAAAATAATTACAAAATTACCTGTAAAATAAATCCTAACCTAAGTTACAATTAAACCTAATACTACACTATCATTAAATTAACTAAATAAACTACCTACAAATAACTACAATTAAATACAATTACATAAACTAACTAAAGTACAAAAAATAAAAAAAGCTAAGTTACAAAAAATAAAAAATTAAGTTACAAACATGTTAAAAATATTACAACAATTTTAAGCTACTTACACCTAATCTAAGCCCCCTAATAAAATAACAAACCCCCCCAAAATAAAAAAAATCCCTACCCTATTCTAAATTAAATAAATTTCAAAGCTCTTTTACCTTACCAGCCCTTAAAAGGGCCATTTGTGGGGGCATGACCCAAAAAGTTCAGCTCTGACGAATGACGGCTTCTTTAAGGGACGTCATCCAAGATGGCGTCCCCTCAATTCCGATTGGCTGATAGGATTCTATCAGCCAATCGGAATTAAGGTAGGAAAAATCTGATTGGCTGATGGAATCAGCCAATCAGATTGAGCTCGCATTCTATTGGCTGTTCCGATCAGCCAATAGAATGCGAGCTCAATCTGATTGGCTGATTGGATCAGCCAATCGGATTGAACTTGAATCTGATTGGCTGATTCCATCAGCCAATCAGATTTTCCTACCTTAATTCCGATTGGCTGATAGAATCCTATCAGCCAATCGGAATTGAGGGGACGCCATCTTGGATGACGTCCCTTAAAGGAGCCGTCATTCGTCGTAGTCCGTCGGTGAAGAAGGTGGTTCCGCGTCGGCGGAAGGAAGATTCAAGACCCGGCTTGGAAGATGACTTCGCCCGGATAGAAGACCTCTTCAGCGCCTCTTTGAAGATGACATCGGCCGGATCGAAGACTTCTTCAGCGCCGCATGGATGATGACTTCATCGGATGGAAGATTTCTTCAGCGCCGCTTGGAGGATTAACTTCTTCCGCTCCGGATGTCCTCTTCAGTTCCATCGGTGGCTCGGCTGAGTGAAGACGACTCAAGGTAGGATGATCTTCAGGGGATTAGTGTTAGGTTTTTGTAAGGGGGGTTTGGGTTAGATTAGGGGTATGTGGGTGGTGGGTTTTAATGTTGGGGGGGGTTGTATTTTTCTTTTACAGGCAAAAGAGCTGAACTTTTTGGGGCATGCCCCCACAAATGGCCCTTTTAAGGGCTGGTAAGGTAAAAGAGCTTTGAAATTTATTTAATTTAGAATAGGGTAGGGATTTTTTTTATTTTGGGGGGGTTTGTTATTTTATTAGGGGGCTTAGATTAGGTGTAAGTAGCTTAAAATTGTTGTAATATTTTTAACATGTTTGTAACTTAATTTTTTATTTTTTGTAACTTAGCTTTTTTTATTTTTTGTACTTTAGTTAGTTTATGTAATTGTATTTAATTGTAGTTATTTGTAGGTAGTTTATTTAATTAATTTAATGATAGTGTAGTATTAGGTTTAATTGTAACTTAGGTTAGGATTTATTTTACAGGTAATTTTGTATTTCTTTTAGCTAGGTAGTTATTAAATAGTTAATAACTATTTAATAACTATTCTAACTAGCTAAAAGAAATACAAAGATACCTGTAAAATAAATATAAATCCTAAGATAGCTATAATATAATTATTAATTACATTGTAGCTATCTTAGGGTTTATTTTACAGGTAAGTATTTATTTTTAAATAGGAATAATTTATTAAAGTATAGTGTAGTGTTAGGTGTAATTGTAACTTAGGTTAGGATTTATTTCACAGGTACATTTCTCTTTATTTTAGCTAGGTAAGCTATTAAATAGTTAATAACTATTTAATAGCTATTGTACCTGGTTAAAATAAATTGAAAGTTACCTGTAAAATAAATATAATTCCTAAGATAGCTACAATATAATTATTATTTATATTGTAGCTATATTAGGGTTTATTTTAAAGGTAAGTATTTAGTTTTAAATAGGATTCATTTAGTTAATAAGAGTTAATTTATTTAGATTTATTTAATTAATATTTAAGTTAGGGGGGCCTTAGGGTTAGGGTTAGACTTAGGTTTAGGGGTTAATCATTTTATTACAGTGGTGGCGGCGTAGTGGGGGGCAGGATAGGGGTTAATAAATTTATTATAGGTGGCGACGGTGTAGGGGGGGCAGATTAGGGGTTACTAGGTATAATGTAGGTGGCAGCGGTGTCCGGGAGCGGCGGTTTAGGGGTTAATACATTTATAAGAGTTGCGGCAGGGTCTAGAAGCGGCGGTTTAGGGGTTAATACATTTATAAGAGTTGCGGCAGGGTCTAGGAGCGGCGGTTTAGGGGTTAATACATTTATAAGAGTTGCGGCGGGGTCTAGGAGCGGCGGTTTAGGGGTTAATACATTTATAAGACTTGCGGCAGGGTCTAGGAGCGGCGGTTTAGGGATTAATACATTTATAAGAGTTGCGGCAGGGTCTAGGAGCGGCGGTTTAGGGGTTAGTAACTTTATTTAGTTGCGGGGGGCTCCGGGGGCGCCGGTATAGGGGGTAGAGCAGTGTAGTTAGTGTGAGTGCTTAGTGACAGGCTAGCAATAAAGCTGGGAAAAAGCCGAAGGGCAGCGAGATCGGATGAGTGATAACTGTCACAGTCCGCTGCTCATCGCCCCGCGGCTTTTTGACAGCTTTATTTGATAACTTAGGCGTATTTTTTTCAGGTCCGCGGCGGCGAAGGTAGGCGAGCTTAGGCGGACGTATTGGGCCGGCGAAGCCAGAAAAGTAGACGGCTTGATAACTAGCCCCCTGCGAGCACTAATACAGCTGTATGAGATGTGCCTGTCAACCTTTGAGCATTAGTACAGCTGTATAAGATGTGCCTGTCAGCTAGTGAGCACTAATACAGTTGTATGAGATATGTCAGACAGTGAGCACTAATACAGCTGTATGAGATATGTCAGACAGTGAGCACTAATACAGCTGTATGAGTTATGCCTGTCAGCCTGTGAGCACTAATACAGCTGTATGAGATATGTCAGACAGTGAGCACTAATACAGCTGTATGAGATGTGTCTGTCAGCCTGTGAGCACTAATACAGTTGTATGAGGTGTGTCTGTCAGCCTGTGAGCACTAAAACAGCTGTATGAGGTGTGTCTGTCAGTCAGTGAGCACTAATACAGCTGTATGAGGTGTGTCTGTCAGCCTGTGAGCACTAAAACAGCTGTATGAGGTGTGTCTGTCAGTCAGTGAGCACTAATACAGATGTATGAGATGTGTCTGTCAGCCAGTGGGCACTAAAACAGCTGTATGAGGTGTGTCTGTCAGCCAGTGAGCACTAATACAGCTGTATGAGGTGTGTCTGTCAGCCAGTGAGCACTAAAACAGCTGAATGAGGTGTGTCTGTCAGCCAGTGTGCATTAGTACAGCTGTATGAAGTGTGTGTGTCCGCCAATAAGCGCTATTACAGCTGTATGAGATGTGACTGTCAGACAATGAGCATTAGTATAGCTGTATGAGGTGTGCCTGTCAGCCAGTGAGCACTAATACAGATGTATGATGTATGCCTGTCAGTCAGTGAGCATTAGACAAAAACAGGTATTGGCACATCTCCAAACACATAAGACCACACATTTTCACATATTTTTAACATATTTCTTAATGCTGCAAAAATTGCCTTCTTCATATTTCTCAATTTTTTAAAATAAAGATGGGATCTTAGTCAAACAATATGGCCATATTTTGTTCAGCCAGTCATCACTTACAAGGTGTCCCAAAATAGACTGGTCCTAACACTATCAAATTAGCCTTACTGGGCTGAATAATACAATTCTAATATGCCAAAGTAGGATTCAAACATTGCAATACTATACCTCAAATCAAGACTGCATAGAATGAGGCTCCTTGGCTTTATATACACACAGTAAAATAGCACTGTCTGGAACACACCTGAAGAGGGAGGAGTGCTTTAAACCAAGGGGACTATGACAGTCTCCCTTAAAGGGACAGTTTACTCAAAAAAATTCTCCCCTTTAATTTGTTCCCAATGATCCACTTTACCTGCTGGAGTGTATTAAATTGTTTACAAGTAGCTCCTTTACCCTTATATTGGCATTTGAAATTGTTAATTTAGCATGTGGTATCCCCACCTATTCTGAAAGTTTGTGGCCGCGCGTACCAGCTATAGATAAGCTTTGTAAACACAGCCAGCAGAAGAAATTACACTCCCAGTGTGATAAAGCAGAGATAAGGTAATAAAATGTTGATTTTCCATTGTTCTCTCAAAGTATTGGTGATTGTTTTAAGGACAGATATAAGATAAAGAAGCAGGTATATGTGCACAATGTGATACAGTAATGAGATCTGATTATACCTACAAGCTCAACCTATTTTATTAGGCTGTGGCTTCAAAACACAAAATCAGAGCTTTAATATACAGAAATAAACCTTAAAAAGCTAATTTTCATACATTTTTACTCTGCAGTTGGTAAAAAAAGCAATTGTAAACACATTAAGGGAAAAACTATTTTACAGTATACTGTCCCTTTAAAGTAAATAACAGGGGGGTTTTGGTTAAGCACATCTAACAAAAACATATTATATTTTAATGCTCATATTGGGGGAGTGCTGCCAAAATTACCTAAATAAATATAAGACAAAAACAGGTATTGGTGCACCTCCAAACACATAATACCACATATTTTCACATATTTTTAACATATTTCTTAATGCTGCAAAAATTGTCTTCTTCATATTTCTTATTTTTTTTAAATAAAGATGGGATTTTAGTCACACAATATGGCCATATTCTGCTCAGCCAGTCACCACTTACAAGGTGTCCCAAAATAGACTGGTCCTAACACTATAAAATTAGCCTTACTGGGCTGAATCATACAATTCTAATATGCCAAAGTAGGATTCCAACATTGCAATACTATACCTCAAATCAAGACTGCATAGAATGAGGCTCCCTGGCTTTATATACACACAGTAAAATAGCATTGTCTGGAACATGCCTGAACATATTAGTACAGCTGTATTAGATGTGCCTGTGTGTACCAGTATACGTTATGCACAAGCTTTTTTGACAGTTTACGTGTACTCTGCTGTTACTTTTTCTTTATGTTCTATTTAACTCTGGTTATTTGCGTTTTTTCCATAACCACAAACATGGGTATTACTTACCGGTCCCTGATTTTTTTATATCTTTTGCAGGGGGGACCCACATCGTGTGATACATTTTGATGGAGGGCGTTTAGTCGCCGTTGGTTCCATTGATCGCAAAGTGAAGTTACTTGACATGGTTGAGATGAAGCAAGTGCCGCCTCTTATCCACGGTCATGCGGGGAGCATCCGAGCGGTACATTTGTGCGAGGACAAAGGCATTGTGTTCAGTGGGAGCTTTGACCTCAGTGTCAGGTGAATAAAGTATAAGATTGTAAAGAAATCTTTTTTTTATTTTTTTAATTAATAAACAATATTCCATTTCACAATGGTGAGGCATGACATTGTTTGACATAACACAGTATAGCTGACACATTTATTTTGACAGTGTCCTCTTGGAGTTTCCAGGGGTAGAACATAATACGTAGGGTGTCAGTTAAAGGGACACGAAACCCAAATTTATTTGTTTCATGATTCAGATAGAGCAGAAATTTTAAGCAACTTTTTAATTTACTCCTATTATCATTTTTTCTTCGTTCTCTTGCTATCTTTTTTTTTTTTTTTTTTTTTTTTTTTTTAATTTTTTATTTTTTATTGAGGTTTTATAATACATGCATAAGAAAAGAAAACAAACATAGCCTCATATTGCCAATAGTAAACATGTCAACATATATAGAACGAAAACAATTGCAAAACAGTGTACAAATATAGGAGAGCGATGCTAATCAAACCTCTATTTTATAAATTTTCGATCTTAATTTGACAGACTAATTAGCAGGCCACTCATGGACCCTTTTAGGTATACTAAATTAATCGGTATATTAGTCTGGAGAGTAGCCACTTTTGGGCTTTATGATAGTTGGGGGGAAGTAGGGAACAAGTCAGCGGGTAAGCACCGCTCGGAGCATGGAAGAAAGGGGGAAAAGTTCTCTTGCTATCTTTATTTGAAAAAGCAGGAATGTAAGCTTTGAAGGTGACCCATTTATGGTTCAGAACCTGGGTAGCACTTGCTGATTGGTGGCTAATGTAGCCACCAATCAGCAAGCACTACTTAGGTTGCTAAATCATAAAAGAAAAAAAAATGGGTTTTATATCCTTTTAAGCTTATGCACAATGTTTATGCACACACTGATTATGCTTACGGCTTGCAAGAGATAGCAAATAAACAAAAATGAATGTCTAATTCACTACTCTAGAATGTCCCTTTAAATGTCTTGTTTGCTAATAACATGTATAAAGCAGAGCTTTCACCCTCTGATCTGCAGTAATATATATAGAGCATTCAGTTTACCCCTGGGCTAGCAGTAATACAGATCAGTTAACCATTTTATCTACTAATAATACATATTACATTTAGAGGATTGATTTAATCCCTCGGGTTGCTATTAACACTCATAGAGCAGTGATTTAACTTCTTATCTTTAGTAACAGATATAGAGGACTGATTTAACCCCTGGGCTTCCAGTAACCCACACAGACTGGTGGTTTTATTCCACTTGTTCCAGTAATTTAACTACTTGTATGCCGTAACACGCAGAGCTCATAGTAATACATGGCAGTGGAGTGAAACTTGAACTTACACATTCTCTCTGCTAGTGTGCACTACCCTGCACCCATACTCATTTCTCTACAAAAAAATGCATTTGAACAGATACCTGCTTCTATAGAATTCAATAAGAAAGTTACATCAATGTGACAATGTAATACATTGTTGCTGCAGCCCTGATAGTGCTGTGCATTTGTTGTTTCAGACAGTGGGACCTGCAGACAGGAACTTGTTTAAGAATATTTCACGGACACATGAAGACAATTACCAGTCTGGATGTGCATGAAAACGTGTTGCTTTCAGGATCCAGAGATGCTCTTGTAAAAGGTCTGTGAAGAAGAGGGACTGTCTAATGATGATACCAGAGAGCTGCAGTGCAATACTGCACAATGTTATATAGCCCTCTGGGGGGGGGCTAACAAGTGGTTAATAGCAGCAGGTGGTGACAAAATATTGCCTTCCTGAAAGCGATATTTGCGCTCCACACTGAGTAATACTAACGCACGATAATGTGAGCTGGTATTACAAGTTGAGCGCAGTGTGAATGTGAGCTCGCGTTCGCATTGCTGGGAAGCATTGCGCTCATAAAAACGCACTTCCATAGGCTCCAATGGGAGCTTCATTCTCATGTGGTGAGAATTGGTTCTCTTGGTATCTTTTATTGAAGAGTAAAACTAGATAGGCTCATAAGAGCTCAGGAGTGTGCACGTGTCTAGTACTCTATGGCAGCAGTGTTTTTTTAACATTGTATAACAAAGCTACAAATAATGTTGCAAAACACTGCTGCTATAGAGTACTAAAGACACGTGCACACTCCTGAGCTCTTATGAGGCTATCTAGTTTTACTCTTCAATAAAAGATACCAAGAGAAAGAAACAAATTTGATAATAGAAGTAAATTGGAAAGTTGTTTAAAATTGCATGCTCTATCCAAATCATGAAAGTTTAATTTTGACTGTACTGTCCCTTTACTTTAACGAAAACGAATGTAAATGTTCCACAAATGATCAGTATTCATTTAAAAGGAGATTACCCTATTTATTATGGTGCGAGCGGACATGATCCATCCGATATAGCGTATCATGTCCACCTCACATCGATAAATGCCGACAGCAGATTTGCGGCCAATCGGCGCTAGCAGGGGGTGTCAATCAACCCGATCGTATTCGATCGGGTTGATTTCTGTCCGCCGCCTCAGAGCAAGCGGACAGGTTATAGAGCAGCGGTCTTTAGACCGCCGCTTCATAACTTCTGTTTCCGGTGAGCCTTCAGGCTTGCCGGAAACACGGGGCATCAAGCTCCATACGGAGCTTTATAAATATTCCCCCCGAATACTGAACAGCAGGGGCGCCGAATATACATAATACAAAATATTTTGAATATTCTGAATGAAAGATTCGGCGAAACCGTTAATTTTTCCTGTGTATATGTCTAATAATTGTGATGCATAGAAAAAGTGTGTACAATATCAATTCATACATAAGTGAATTTCAGTACCTTACTAAAGGAAGCAAATCTTTTTCACAAAATGTAACAATTTATTGCTTGGTAAGACAAATATAATATTGGATTCGGGGTATATTTTGGGGGATAAACCATGTTGATATATTGATGTATTTTTGGAATTGATGTAAAAAAAAATGACGAACATAATATGGATTTTTTTCCTTTATAGTGTGGAATATAAATACTGGAAGATGCTTTAGAACATTTAAACATAAAAATGCTGTTCTTTCTGTTAAATTAAAGAACGGATACGCTGTCAGCGGCTGTGAAAAGGGGTTGGTTAAAGTATGGCATGTGGATTCTGCAACATTAATCAAGGTAATTAAAGCTTTTCTATAGCAGACCTACCAACATTTTCATTTGGAGTTCTGATTAATCAATGACTTTGTAGCATGTTGCAGGGTTTTGTGTCTTGCTGTAGGCGTTGTAGAGGCGTATTCCGGATTTTTTTACCTACACTTATGCTCAGCAAACATAATTCATAAAGACTCCATTGCACTTGAGGTTGCACTGCTATAGCAAAGCTTGTCTTGTTTTTAGTTTTAGTCATGTTTTTGAATTATGCAATTTTTTTTTTAATTGCGATGTTGCAGCAAGTTTTATCCAGAAGACATTAATTTTCGGAACAAGTTTTATTTAATCTAAGCTGTTGTCTCTAAAAGAAAATAACAAATCTATGAATTGTTCTAAAAACATTGTGCGCAGAAACTTTCTGACATTACCACTCACATACTATTAATACATTTTTGTTTTTCTTGGCAAGACATTAACAGGTCACAGCGGCCCCATAAAATGTCTTTCTTTTGACCAATGGCACTTGTTGTCAGGAAGCGCTGATGGGTACGCCATGGCCTGGAGCATGATGGGAACATTTCAGAAGCACCTAATGACTTTCAGGCATCCAAAGTAGGTCCCTTTAAAAATGCTGGTAAAATTCTCATAATTATTTCCACCACATGAATTACTTGACCCAGAGCGGGGTCTAAAATAATGCGTGTAACAAAATTATAATAAAAAAAACAAAACTAGAACATTAAAGTGATGGTAAAGTCTCCCCTTTTTAAAAACAGATCCGCAATGTCACTGATATTTTTGGAGTTTAATTCATCAGTTGTAATGCGCTATAACTTACATTTTAATGTAGATATGAAATTCAAATACCCAGGCTTCACCGCCCACTTCAAAAGTCCATTTTTCTGTTTTTATAAAGGGTAGAGTTTACTATAATTTTAAGGGCCAGATTATTAGTGGCGCGTTAACTGTTACTCACAAGGGTGTTTGCGCACTTAGGGGCCGATTTACCATTGTGTGGACGGACATTATCCGCTGTAGCGGATCATGTCCGGTGCACATCGATAAATGCCGACAGCATACGCAAGCCGATGATCATTGCGCAAGCATTCCTTGTGAAATGCTTGTGTAATGCCGCCCCCTGCAGATTCGCGGCCAATCAGCTGCTAGCAGGGGGTGTCAATCAACCTAATCGTAACTGATCGGGCTGATTGCTGTCCGCCACCTCAGAGGTGGCAGACGAGTTTCCGGCGAACCTGAGTGCAATTGCTATTTACACTAGAATGATAACCACGTCCTCAAAGCTCTGGTTAACTGTTTTGCAAAACAAAAAAAGTGTCACTAAACACATCAAAAATAAATTACAAAGTATAGTTAAACTCATAATAACACTATTTAATAAAAATAATTAAAAAATATATTGCACACAAAAGTTATAAGGGCTCAAAGACAGGCAAAGGGCTTTAACACTGAAATACATACATGTACATGTCTAAATATGCATATGTATGTATCTATATACAGTATGTCTATATATGTGTACATATGCATTTATATGTGTATATATGTATTTATATGTGTATATATGTATTTATATGTGTACATATGTATTTATATGTGTATATGTATTTATATGTGTATATATGTAATATGTATTTATATGTGTATATATGTATTTATATGTGTACATATGTATTTATATGTGTATATGTATTTATATGTGTATATGTATTTATATGTGTATATATGTATTTATATGTGTACATATGTATTTATATGTGTATATGTATTTATATGTGTATATATGTAATATGTATTTATATGTGTATATATGTATTTATATGTGTACATATCAAAATAACAAGAGTATTGCATTGAGCAATGATACTTTTTTTATTGGACTAACTATACATTTATAAGTTGACAAGCTTTCGGAAGAGTTCCTACTGGTCAGTATTGCTTCAGACTTGATAAAGGAAGGAACTCTTCCGAAAGCTTGTCAACTTATAAATGTATAGTTAGTCCAATAAAAAAAGTATCATTGCTCAATGCAATACTCTTGTTATTTTGATATGTACACATATAAATACATATATACACATATAAATACATATACACATATAAATACATATATACACATATAAATACATATATACACATATAAATACATATATACACATATAAATACATATTACATATATACACATATAAATACATATACACATATAAATACATATATACACATATAAATACATATATACACATATAAATACATATTACATATATACACATATAAATACATATACACATATAAATACATATGTACACATATAAATACATATATACACATATAAATACATATTACATATATACACATATAAATACATATACACATATAAATACATATGTACACATATAAATACATATTACATATATGCAATATATATGCAATTTTAAACATATTTCTAATTTACTTCTATTATCAAATTTTCTTTGTTCTCTTGGTATCATTTATGGAAAAGCAAGTAGGTAAGCTCATGAGCTTGAACTTGCCTGGAACATTATATGGCAGCAGTTTTGCAAGAATGTTGTACATTTGCAGTACTATATCCTGCCAAATAGTGCTCCACACAATTACCTAGGTATCTTTTCAACAAAGAATAACATAGGAACAAGGCATATGGGGTATTTTTCACTTAACACATAAAGGTTATATTGCCCTTGTCTTACGGTCTCACGTTAAACGCGTTGGAGTGGCCTGTTTTATGGAGGGAGTTTTTTGCTTTACTATGCGCATTCGGTACGGTTTGTGTGTTTATGAAACTGTTATCTTTACTGTGGGCTGAGAAGTGATTGGTTATTAGATACTCGCTGCTCTGCTGATTACTATGGATCTGTGACAAGGGCGGCTACAAATCGTTATGAATGCTGAATTTTAGAAGTTGTGATGTTGAGGGGAGATTTTTCCCGTAAGACAAAAGTTTTATGAATGGAATTTGTTGAAGCTACACCAATAAGCAAGCGGTATTTTACTGTCAATCAATGTTGCTGCTTCTGTGCACGAGGAGCTGGCCCATTTTTGATTTGGGAACTGGGTTACGCTTGTTTATTGGTTGGCTGAATGTAATCACCAATGAGCAAGCTCTCTCCAGGGTGCGGAACCAAAGTTGGGCTGGCTCTTAAGGTTCACATTCCTGCTTTTTAAATAAAGATAGCAAGACAACAAATAAAATTGATAATAGGAGGAAATTAGAAAATTGCTTAAAATTGCTGCTCTATTTGAATCATGAAAGAACATTTTCGGGTTTAGTATCCCTTTAAGACAGAGGATACAATTAAAAAAAAACAACGTTCCAATTGATTTCTATTATCATGTATAAAACTGCTGTCATATAGTGCCCCAGGCTCTTGCCCACCCCTGAGCTTACCTAGGTATGCTTATCAACAAAGAATTTTGATAATAAATGATAGAAGAAGAAATTATTTAATTTAAGTGAATTGTTGTTTTTTTTTCAAAATTATATTTAAAATTTTGAATCCTGAAAGAAACATTTTGGGTTTTATCTCTCTTTAAATACTCAGCATTTTATCATCAACCATGTGATACTTAAAGGGTCATGTAACCCACTTAAAGGGTCATGTTACCCACATAACGGTATAGATTACTATTAATATTGTCTTTATTTGTACTGTACAGGGAAGGAAGACTGGGGAGGAAGGATTACAGGGCAATGATTCCTGCAGAATTATTTATTATTTATTTATTTTACAGGGGCACACATTTTTTTATGATTTTCCAGCTACTAAGAAATTACCAAGTGCACATCACTCATGTAATATCTTGAATATTGTATGATCTATCATTTAAAAGAGGAGATTGTTCTTTTGTGAGTAGTTTAATGGGAGCAGGAATTTGTGATGAGTCCCAGTTTCAGGTCCTCCTATATTTATTACAGTAAAGTTAATATCTATGTTATATCCAGAAGGTTGTATGCAAGGGACGCATTAAACTTAAATTATTCTAAAACATCCATATGAGACAAAATAGTTTAAAGTACATAAAAGACAAAATGTTCTTTATCAAACTGTGCAATGTCTTTTTATGAGCACATGTTCTGAGGAAGCAGCTCCTAAAGAGCATATATATGAGTCTGTGAATGGCTAATGGCTGTCACATGATACAGTGGACAGGGAAATTAACTTCACTTTTGTCATAAAAAAATCTGCTGCATTGTCTTTTTATTATGTATTTGCTAAATATAGAATTCTGCTGTATTTAATGATCCTTTAAGCAGGTTAATTTTATCAATTCTAATAATGCAGTATCAATTAGATACTTCCTCCTAATGTTCATTATACTCACTGATCACTAAGTACTTCCTGCTAATGCTCACTGATCACTAAGTACATCCTGCTAATGCTCACTGATCACTAAGTACTTCCTCATAATGCTCACTGATCATTAAGTACTTCCTGCTAATTCTCACTGATCACTAAGTACTTCCTGCTAATGCTCACTGATCACTAAGTACTTCCTGCTAATGCTCACTGATCACTAAGTACTTCCTGCTAATGCTCACTGATCACTAAGTACTTCATGCTAATGCTCACTTATCACTAAGTACTTCCTGCTAATGCTCACTGATCACTAAGTACTTCATGCTAATGCTCACTTATCACTAAGTACTTCCTGCTAATGCTCACTGATCACTAAGTACTTCCTGCTAATGCTCACTGATCACTAAGTACTTCATGCTAATGCTCACTTATCACTAAATACTTCCTGCTAATGCTCACTGATCACTAAGTACTTCATGCTAATGCTCACTTATCACTAAGTACTTCCTGCTAATGCTCACTGATCATTAAGTACTTCCTGCTAATGCTCACTGATCACTAAGTACTTCCTGCTAATGCTCACTGATCACTAAGTACTTCCTGCTAATGCTCACTGATCACTAAGTACTTCCTGCTAATGCTCACTGATCACTAAGTACTTCCTCATAATGCTCACTGATCATTAAGTACTTCCTGCTAATGCTCACTGATCACTAAGTACTTCCTGCTAATGCTCACTGATCACTAAGTACTTCCTGCTAATGCTCACTGATCACTAAGTACTTCCTGCTAATGCTCACTGATCACTAAGTACTTCCTGCTAATGCTCACTGATCACTAAGTACTTCCTGCTAATACTCACTGATCACTAAGTACTTCCTGCTAATGCCCACTGATCATTAAGTACTTCCTGCTAATGCTCACTGATCACTAAGTACTTCCTGCTAATGCTCACTGATCACTAAGTACTTCCTGCTAATGCTCACTGATCATTAAGTACTTCCTGCTAATGCTCACTGATTACTAAGTACTTCCTGCTAATGCTCACTGATCACTAAGTACTTCCTGCTAATGCTCACTGATCACTAAGTACTTCATGCTAATGCTCACTTATCACTAAGTACTTCATGCTAATGCTCACTTATCACTAAGTACTTCCTGCTAATGCTCACTGATCACTAAGTACTTCCTGCTAATGCTCACTGATCACTAAGTACTTCCTGCTAATGCTCACTGATCATTAAGTACTTCCTGCTAATGCTCACTGATCACTAAGTACTTCCTGCTAATGCTCACATGCTCACTGATCACTAAGTACTTCCTGCTAATGCTCACTGATCACTAAGTACTTCATGCTAATGCTCACTTATCACTAAGTACTTCTTGCTAATGCTCACTGATCACTAAGTACTTCATGCTAATGCTCACTTATCACTAAGTACTTCCTGCTAATGCTTACTGATCACTAAGTACTTCCTCATAATGCTCACTGATCATTAAGTACTTCCTGCTAATGCTCACTGATCACTAAGTACTTCCTGCTAATGCTCACTGATCACTAAGTACTTCCTGCTAATGCTCACTGATCACTAAGTACTTCCTGCTAAAGCTCATTGATAATTAAGTACTTCCTGCTAATGCTCACTGATCACTAAGTACTTCCTGCTAATGCTCACTGATCACTAAGTACTTCCTGCTAATGCTCACTGATCACTAATTACTTCCTGCTAATGCTCACTGATCACTAAGTACTTCCTGCTAATGCTCACTTATCACTAAGTACTTCCAGCTAATGCTCACTAATCCCTAAGTACTTCCTCCTAATGCTCACTGATCCCTACGTACTTCTTCCTAATGCTCACTGATCACTAAGTACTTCCTGCTAATGCTCACTGATCACTAAGTACTTCCTGCTAATGCTCACTGATCACTAAGTACTTCCTGCTAATGCTCACTTATCACTAAGTACTTCCTGCTAATGCTCACTGATCACTAAGTACTTCATGCTAATGCTCACTGATCATTAAGTACTTCCTGCTAATGCTCACTGATCACTAAGCACTTCCTGCTAATGTTCACTGATCACTAAGTACTTCCTGCTAATGCTCACTGATCACTAAGTACTTCATGCTAATGCTCACTTATCACTAAGTACTTCCTGCTAATGCTCACTGATCACTAAGTACTTCATGCTAATGCTCACTGATCACTAAGTACTTCCTGCTAATGCTCACTAATCACTAAGTACTTCCTGCTAATGCTCATCTTCCCTAAGTACTTCCTGCTAATACTCACTGATCACTAAGCACTTCCTGCTAATGTTCACTGATCACTAAGTACTTCATGCTAATGCTCACTTATCACTAAGTACTTCCTGCTAATGCTCACTGATCACTAAGTACTTCATGCTAATGCTCACTGATCACTAAGTACTTCCTGCTAATGCTCACTAATCACTAAGTACTTCCTGCTAATGCTCATCTTCCCTAAGTACTTCCTGCTAATACTCACTGATCACTAAGCACTTCCTGCTAATGTTCACTGATCACTAAGTACTTCCTGCTAATGCTCACTGATCACTAAGTACTTCATGCTAATGCTCACTTATCACTAAGTACTTCCTGCTAATGCTCACTGATCACTAAGTACTTCATGCTAATGCTCACTGATCACTAAGTACTTCCTGCTAATGTTCACTGATCCCTAAGTACTTCCTGCTAATGCTCACTGATCCCTAAGTACTTCCTGCTAATGCTCATCTTCCCTAAGTACTTCCTGCTAATACTCACTGATCACTAAGTACTTCCTGCTAATGCTCACTGATCCCTAAGTACTTCCTGCTAATGCTCATTGATTACTAAGTACTTCCTGCTAATGCTCACTGATCACTAAGGACTTCCTGTTAATGCTCACTGATCACTAAGTACTTCCTCCTAATGCTCACTGATCACTAAGTACTTCCTGCTAATGTTCACTGATCACTAAGTACTTCCTGCTATTGCTCACTGATCCCTAAGTACTTCCTTCTAATGCTTACTGATCACTAAGTACTTCCTGCTAATACTTCCTGCTAATGCTCACTGATCACTAAGTACTTCCTGCTAATGTTCACTGATCACTAAGTACTTCCTGCTAATGCTCACTGATCCCTACGTACTTCCGTCTAATGCTTACTGATCACTAATTACTTCCTGCTAATACTTCCTGCTAATGCTCACTGATCACTAAGTGCTTCCTGCTATTGCTCACTGAACCCTACGTACTTCTTCCTAATGCTCACTGATCCCTACGTACTTCCTGCTAATGCTCACTGATCACTAAATACTTCTTCCTAATGCTCACTGATCCCTACATACTTTTTCCTAATGCTCACTGATCACTAAGTACTTCCTCCTAATGCTCACTGATCCCTACGTACTTCCTGCTAATGCTCACTAATCCCTAAGTATTTCCTCCTAATGCTCACTGATCCCTACGTACTTCCTGCTAATGCTCACTGATTCTTAAGTACTTCCTGCTAATGCTCACTGATACCTAAGTACTTCCTGCTAATGCTCACTGATCACTAAGTACTTCCTCCTAATGCTCACTGATCCCTAAGTACTTATTCCTAATGCTCACTGATCACTAAGTACTTCCTGCTAATGCTCACTGATAACTAAGTACTTCCTGCTAATGCTCACTGATCCCTAAGTATTTCCTCCTAATGCTCACTGATCCCTACGTACTTCCTGCTAATGCTCACTGATCCCTAAGTACTTCCTGCTAATGTTCACTGATTCCTAAGTACTTCCTGCTAATGCTCACTGATCCCTAAGTACTTCCTGCTAATGCTCACTGATCACTAAGTACTTCCTCCTAATGCTCACTGATCCCTAAGTACTTATTCCTAATGCTCACTGATCACTAAGTACTTCCTGCTAATGCTCACTGATCCCTAAGTACTTCCTGCTAATGCTCACTGATCACTAAGTACTTCCTGCTAATGCTCACTGATCACTAAGTATTTCCTCCTAATGCTCACTGATCCCTACGTACTTCCTGCTAATGCTCACTGATCACTAAGTACTTCCTGCTAATGCTCACTGATCCCTAAGTATTTCCTCCTAATGCTCACTGATCCCTACGTACTTCCTGCTAATGCTCACTGATCCCTAAGTACTTCCTGCTAATGTTCACTGATTCCTAAGTACTTCCTGCTAATGCTCACTGATCCCTAAGTACTTCCTGCTAATGCTCACTGATCACTAAGTACTTCCTCCTAATGCTCACTGATCCCTAAGTACTTATTCCTAATGCTCACTGATCACTAAGTACTTCCTGCTAATGCTCACTGATCCCTAAGTACTTCCTGCTAATGCTCACTGATCACTAAGTACTTCCTGCTAATGCTCACTGATCACTAAGTACTTCATGCTAATGCTCACTGATCACTAAGTACTTCCTGCTAATGCTCACTGATCACTAAGTACTTCCTCATAATGCTCACTGATCACTAAGTTTTTCCTGCTAATGCTCACTGTTTCATAAGTACTTCCGTTTAATGCTCACTGATCACTAAGTACTTCCTCGTCATGCTCACTGATCACTAACGGCTAGATTTAGAGTTTTGTCGGTAACGACCCGCGTAGCTAACGCTGGCTTTTTTCTGGCCGCACCTTTAAAATAACTCTGGTATTGAGAGTCCACAGAATGGCTGCGTTAGGCTCCAAAAAAGGAGCGTATAGCATATTTAACGCAACTTCAACTCTCGATACCAGAGTTGCTTACGGACGCGGCCAGCCTCAAAAACGTGCTCGTGCACGATCCCCCCATAGGAAACAATGGGGCTGTTTGAGCTGAAAAAAACCTAACACCTGCAGAAAAGCCGCGTTGAGCTCCTAACGCAGCCCCATTGTTTGCTATGGGGAAACACTTCCTACGTCTGCACCTAACACTCTAACATGTACCCCGAGTCTAAACACCCCTAACTTTACACTTAGTAACCCTTATTCTGCCGCCCCCGCTATCGCTGACCCCTGTATATTATTTTTAACCCCTAATCTGCCGCTCCGTAAACTGCCGCTACTTACATTATCCCTATGTACCCCTAATCTGCTGCCCCTAACACCGCCGACCCCTATATTATATTTATTAACCCCTAATCTGCCCCCCACAACGTCGCCTCCACCTGCCTCCACTTATTAACCCCTAATCTGCCGAGCGGACCGCACAGCTATTATTATAAAGTTATTAACCCCTAATCCGCCTCACTAACCCTATAATAAATAGTATTAACCCCTAATCTGCCCTCCCTAACATCGCCGACACCTAACTTCAATTATTAACCCCTAATCTGCCGACTGGAGCTCACCGCTATTCTAATAAATGTATTAACCCCTAAAGCTAAGTCTAACCCTAACACTAACACCCCGCTAAATTAAATATAATTTTAATCTAACAAAATTAATTAACTCTTATTAAATAAATTATTCCTATTAAAAGCTAAATACTTACCTGTAAAATAAATCCTAATATAGCTACAATATAAATTATAATTATATTATAGCTATTTTAGGATTAATATTTATTTTACAGGCAACTTTGTAATTATTTTAACCAGGTACAATAGCTATTAAATAGTTAAGAACTATTTAATAGCTAAAATAGTTAAAATAATTACAAATTTACCTGTAAAATAAATCCTAACCTAAGTTACAATTAAACCTAACACTACACTATCAATAAATTAATTAAATAAAATACCTATAATTATCTACAATTAAACCTAACACTACACTATCAATAAATAAATTAAATACAATTCCTACAAATAAATACAATGAAATAAACTAACTAAAGTACAAAAAATAAAAAAGAACTAAGTTACAAAAAATAAAAAAATATTTACAAACATTAGAAATATAATACAACAATTTTAAACTAATTACACCTACTCTAAGCCCCCTAATAAAATAACAAAGCCCCCCAAAATAAAAAAATGCCCTACCCTATTCTAAATTACTAAAGTTCAAAGCTCTTTTACCTTACCAGCCCTGAACAGGGCCCTTTGCGGGGCATGCCCCAAGAAGTTCAGCTCTTTTGCCTGTAAAAAAAAACATACAATACCCCCCCCCAACATTACAACCCACCACCCACATACCCCTAATCTAACCCAAACCCCCCTTAAATAAACCTAACACTAAGCCCCTGAAGATCTCCCTACCTTGAGTCGTCTTCACCCAGCCGAGCCAAATTCTTCATCCAAGCGGAGCAAGAAGAGGTCCTCCATCCGGTAGAAGTCTTCATCCAATTGTATGTTTTTTTTTACAGGCCAAAGAGCTGAACTTCTTGGGGCATGCCCCGCAAAGGGCCCTGTTCAGGGCTGGTAAGGTAAAAGAGCTTTGAACTTTAGTAATTTAGAATAGGGTAGGGCATTTTTTTATTTTGGGGGGCTTTGTTATTTTATTAGGGGGCTTAGAGTAGGTGTAATTAGTTTAAAATTGTTGTAATATATTTCTAATGTTTGTAAATATTTTTTTATTTTTTGTAACTTAGTTCTTTTTTATTTTTTGTACTTTAGTTAGTTTATTTCATTGTATTTATTTGTAGGAATTGTATTTAATTTATTTATTGATAGTGTAGTGTTAGGTTTAATTGTAACTTAGGTTTATTTTACAGGTAAATTTGTAATTATTTTAACTATTTTAGCTATTAAATAGTTCTTAACTATGTAATAGCTATTGTACCTGGTTAAAATAAATACAAAGTTACCTGTAAAATAAATATTAATCCTAAAATAGCTATAATATCATTATAATTTATATTGTAGCTATATTAGGATTTATTTTACAGGTAAGTATTTAGCTTTAAATAGGAATAATTTATTTAATAAAAGTTAATTAATTTCGTTAGATTAAAATTATATTTAATTTAGGGGGGTGTTAGTGTTAGGGTTAGACTTAGCTTTAGGGGTTAATACATTTATTAGAATAGCGGTGAGCTCCAGTCGGCAGATTAGGGGTTAATAATTGAAGTTAGGTGTCGGCGATGTTAGGGAGGGCAGATTAGGGGTTAATACTATTTATTATAGGGTTAGTGAGGCGGATTAGGGGTTAATAACTTTATAATAATAGCGGTGCGGTCCGCTCGGCAGATTAGGGGTTAATAAGTGTAGGCAGGTGGAGGCGACGTTGTGGGGGGCAGATTAGGGGTTAATAAATATAATATAGGGGTCGGCGGTGTTAGGGGCATCAGATTAGGGGTACATAGCTATAATGTAGGTGACGGCTCTTTGCGGTCGGCAGATTAGGGGTTAATTATTGTAGGTAGCTGGCTGCGACGTTGTGGGGGGCAGGTTAGGGGTTAATAAATATAATATAGGGGTCGATGGTGTTAGGGGCAGCAGATTAGGGGTACATAAGTATAACGTAGGTGGCGGTCGGCAGATTAGGGGTTAAAAAAATTTAATCGAGTGTCGGTGATGTGGGGGGACCTCGGTTTAGGGGTACATAGGTAGTTTATGGGTGTTAGTGTACTTTAGAGCACAGTAGTTAAGAGCTTTATAAACCGGCGTTAGCCCAGAAAGCTCTTAACTACTGACTTTTTTCTGCGGCTGGAGTTTTGTCGTTAGATTTCTAACGCTCACTTCAGCCACGACTCTAAATACCGGAGTTAGAAAGATCCCATTGAAAAGATAGGATACGCAATTGACGTAAGGGGATCTGCGGTATGGAAAAGTCGCGGCTGAAAAGTGAGCGTTAGACCATTTTTTTAATGACTCCAAATACCGGCGGTAGCCTAAAACCAGCGTTAGGAGCCTCTAACGCTGGTTTTCACGGCTACCGCCAAACTCCAAATCTAGGCCTAAGTACTTCCTGCTAATGCTCACTGATCACTTCCTCCTAATGCTCACTGATCACTAAGTACTTCTTCCTAATGCTCACTGATCCCTAAGTACTTCCTCATAATGCTCACTGATCCCTAAGTACTTCCTCATAATGCTCACTGATCCCTAAGTACTTCCTCATAATGCTCACTGATCCCTAAATACTTCTTCCTAATGCTCACGTACTTCTTACTAATGCTTATTGGCTAATAGGTACTTCCTACTAATGCTTATTGGCTGATAGGTATTTCCTTCTAATGCTTATTGGTTTATAGGTACTTCTTACTAATGCTTATTGGCTAATAGGTACTTCCTACTGATGCTTATTGGCTGATAGGTACTTCCTACTCATGCTTATTGGCAGATAGGTACTTCCTACTAATGCTTATTGGCTGATAGGTACTTCCTACTGATGCTTATTGGCTGATAGGTACTTCCTACTGATGCTTATTGGCTGATAGGTACTTCCTACTATTGCTTATTGGCTGATAGGTACTTCCTACTGATGCTTATTGGCTAGACCACACAGAGAAGATAATGATACAATATGACAATCACGTTACATTATAAAAAAGATCTGTTTTTTCACTACAGGGAAGTGACGTGTCTGGAGTTCCTTTATCTCAGAGTCATCACAGGTTGTGCAGATGGCAAAATCCGCGTTTTTAACTTTCTAAACGGTGACTGCCTCCGAGTGATGCGGGCGAATAGTAAGGCAGACCCTGTGCTGTCACTGTGTATTCGAGGAAACAGGTAAACAGAGAATCATATGGTTATAGAATGTATGCCAGTAACCCACCCTAGCCACACAGTAAGTAAACATACATATACCTTACACACTGCACGCACACAGTACACACATACATATACCCTACACACTGCATGCACACAGTACACACACATACATATACCTTACACACTGCAAGCACACAGTACACACACATACATATACCTTACACACTGCATGCACACAGTACACACACATACATATACCTTACACACTGCAAGCACACAGTACACCCACATACATCTACCTTACACACTGCAAGCACACAGTACACACATATACATCTACCTTACACACTGCAAGCACACAGTACACACACATACATATACCTTACACACTGCATGCACACAGTACACACATACATATACCTTACACACTGCAAGCACACAGTACACACACATACATATACCTTACACACTGCAAGCACACAGTACACACACATACATATACCTTACACACTGCAGGCACACAGTATACACGCATACATATACCTTACACACTGCATGTACACAGTACACAAATACATATACCCAACACACTGCAAGCACATAGTACACACATACATATACCCTACACACTGCAAGCACATAGTACACACATACATATACCCTACACACTGCAAGCACACAGTACATACACATACATATACCTTACATACTGCATGCACACAGTACACAAATACATATACCCAACACACTGCAAGCACACAGTACACACACATACATATACCTTACACACTGCCAGCACACAGTACACACATACATATACCCTACACACTGCAAGCACACAGTACATACACATACATAACATATACCTTACACACTGCATGCACACAGTACACAAATACATATACCCAACACACTGCAAGCACACAGTACACACACATACATATACCTTACACACTGCCAGCACACAGTACTCACATACATATACCCTACACACTGCAAGCACACAGTACACATATATACATATACCCTACACACTGCATGCACACAGTACACACACATACATATACCTTACACACTGCAAGCACACAGTACACACACATACATATACCTTACACACTGCATGCACACAGTACACACACATACATATACCTTACACACTGCAAGCACACAGACAGTACACACACATACATATACCTTACACACTGCATGCACACAGTACACACATATACATATACCTTACACACTGCATGCACACAGTACACACATATACCTTACACACTGCAAGCATACAGTACACACACATACATATACCTTACACACTGCAAGCACACAGTACACACACATACATATACCTTACACACTGCATGCACACAGTACACACACATACATATACCTTACACACTGCAAGCACACAGTACACCCACATACATATACCTTACACACTGAAAGCACACAGTACACACACATACATATACCTTAAACACTGCAGGCACACAGTATACACACATACATATACCCAACACACTGCAAGCACACAGTACACACACATACATATACCTTACACACTGCCAGCACACAGAACACACATACATATACCCTACACACTGCAAGCACACAGTACATACACATACATATACCTTACACACTGCATGCACACAGTACACAAATACATATACCCAACACACTGCAAGCACACAGTACACACACATACATATACCTTACACACTGCCAGCACATAGTACACACATACATATACCCTACACACTGCAAGCACACAGTACATACACATACATATACCCTACTCACTGCAAGCACACAGTACACACACATACATATACCCTACACACTGCAAGCAAACAGTACACATATATACATATACCCTACACACTGCAAGCACACAGTACACACACATAAATATACCCTACACACTGCAAGCAAACAGTACACATATATACATATACCCTACACACTGCATGCACACAGTACACACACATACATATACCGTACACACTGCATGCACACAGTACACGCACATACATATACCGTACACACTGCATGCACACAGTACACGCACATACATATACCCTACACACTGCATACACACAGTACACACACATACATATACCCTACACACTGAAAGCACACAGTACACACACATACATATACCCTACACACTGCATGCATACAGTACACACACATACATATACCTTACACACTGCATGCACACAGTACACACACATACATATACCCTACACACTGCATGCACACAGTACACACACATACATATACCTTACACACTGCACGCACACAGTACACACATACATATACCATATACCGTACACACTGCATGCACACAGTACACACACATACATATACCCTACACACTGCAAGCACACAGTACACACACATACATATACCCTACACACTGCATGCACACAGTACACACACATACATATACCCTACACACTGCAAGCACACAGTACTCACACATACCGTACACACTGCAAGCACACAGTACACACACATACATATACCCTACACACTGCAAGCACACAGTACACACACATACATATACCTTACACACTTCAAGCACACAGTACACACACATACATATACCTTACACACTGCACGCACACAGTACACACACATACATATACCTTACACACTGCAGGCACACAGTACACACACATACATATACCCTACACACTGCATGCACACAGTACACACACATACATATACCCTACACACTGCAAGCACACAGTACTCACACATACCGTACACACTGCAAGCACACAGTACACACACATACATATACCCTACACACTGCAAGCACACAGTAAACACACATACATATACCTTACACACTTCAAGCACACAGTACACACACATACATATACCTTACACACTGCACGCACACAGTACACACACATACATATACCTTACACACTGCCAGCACACAGTACACACATACATATACCCTACACACTGCAAGCACACAGTACACACACATATATATACCTTACACACTTCAAGCACACAGTACACACACATACATATACCTTACACCCTGCAAGCACACAGTACACACACATACATATACCTTACACACTGCATTCACACAGTACACACACATACATATACCTTACACACTGCAAGCACACAGTACACACACATACATATACCCTACACACTGCATGCATACAGTACACACACATACATATACCTTACACACTGCAAGCACACAGTATACACACATACATATACCTTACACATACAGTATCTTACACACATACAGTATCACAGTACACACATACAGTATCTCACAAAAGTGAGTACACCCCTCACATTTTTGAAAATATTTTATTATATCTTTTCATGTGACAACACTGAAGAAATTACACTTTGCTACAATGGAAAGTAGTGAGTGTACAGCCTGTATAACAGTGTAAATTTGCTGTCCCCTCAAAATAACTCAACACACAGCCATTAATGTCTAAACCGTTGGCAACAAAAGTGAGTACACCCCTAAGTGGAAATGTCCAAATTGGGCCCAATTAGCCATTTTCCCTCCCCGGTGTCATGTGACTCATTAGTGTTACAAGGTCTCAGGTGTGAACGCGGAGCAGGTGTGTTAAATTTGGTGTTATCGCTTTCACACTCTCTCATACTGGTCATTGAAAGTTCAACATGGCACCTCATGGCAAAGAACTCTCTGAGTATCTGAAAAAAAAGAATTGTTGCTCTACATAAAGATGGCCTAGACTATAAGAAGATTGTCAAGACCCTGAAACTGAGCTGCAGCATGGTGGGCAAGACCATACAGCGGTTTCACAGGACAGGTTCCACTCAGAACAGGCCTTGCCATAGTCGACCAAAAAAGTTAAGTGCACGTGCTCAGCGTCATATCCAGAGGTTGTCTTTGAGAAATGAGTGCTGCCAGCATTGCTGCAGAGGTTGAAGGGGTGAGGGGGTCAGCCTGTCAGTGCTCAGACCATACGCCGCACACTGCATCACATTGGTCTGCATGGCTGTCGTCCCAGAAGGACCTGCTTCTAAAGATGATGCCCAAGAAAGCCCGCAAACAGTTTGCTGAAGACAAGCAGACTAAGGACATGGATTACTGGAACCAGGTCCTGTGGTCCGATGAGACCAAGATAAACTTATCTGGTTCAGATGGTGTCAAGCGTGTGTGGCGGCAACCAGGTGAGTAGTACAAAGACAAGTAGGTCTTGCCTACAGTCAAGCATGGTGGTGGGAGTGTCATGGTCTGGGCCTGCATGAGTGCTGCGGGCACTGGGGAGCTACAGTTCATTGAGGGAACCATGAATGCCATCATGTACTGCGACATACTGAAGCAGTGCATGATCCCCTCCCTTCGGAGATTGGGCCACAGGGCAGTATTCCAACATGATAACGACCCCAAATACACCTCCAAGAGGATCACTGCCTTGCTAAAGAAGCTGAGGGTAAAGGTGATGGACTGGCCAAGCATGTCTCCAGACCTAAACCCTATTGAGCATCTGTGGGGCATCCTCAAACGGAAGGTGGGGGAGCGCAAGGTCTCTAACATCCACCAGCTCCGTGATGTTGTCATGGAGGAGTGGAAGAGGACTCCAGTGGCAACCTGTGAAGCTCTGGTGCTGGAAAATAATGGTGGTCAAACAAAATATTGACACTTTGGGCCCAATTTGAACATTTCCACTTAGGGGTGTACTCACTTTTGTTGCCAACGGTTTAGACATTAATGGCTGTGTGTTGTTATTTTGAGGGGACAGCAAATTTACACTGTTATACAGGCTGAACACTTACTACTTTACACTGTAGCAAAGTGTCATTTCTTCAGTGTTGTCACATGAAAAGATATAATAAAATATTTAAAAAAAATGTGAGTGGTGTACTCACTTTTGTGAGATACTGTACATATACCCTACACACTACAAACACACACAGTACAAACACATACATATACCCTAAACACCAATTACAGCACACACACACACACACATATATATATATATATATATATATATATACCCTAAACATTACAAACACACAGTACACACACACTTACTTGCACCCTAAACACTGCAAACACACAGTACACACACATACATATACCCTACACACTGCAAGCACACAGTACACACATGCACCCTAAACACTGCAAACACAGAGTTGTCTTTGTTTATTGTGTTATTTTTTTCTTCTAGAATGGTGATTAATATCCCAACAAGTGTAATGATTTTCCAGTTTGAGGACATTTCATGGGATTATTCTCAGGAATCTGAGCGTGTTGAAGTTCTGAAAGAGAGAGACAAGTATAAGTCTGCACCTATCAGGGCTCAGCCCTACACATATGTGCGAGCGCAGAGGATGAAACGCGTGGGGTCCAGCAACAGAAAGATATACCAGCAGGAAGAGGAAGACTATGGCCAGAGCCAGCTATCCCATCATGCTCGGAGTCTGTCCGCCAGGAGTATGAAGGCAGCTCAAGGTATTTATTTCATCATTTATAATGTGCTGCTCATGTATATTCATAGAAAAAGATTAAATAGATATGGACATGAGTATAACATTGTATTTATTAGGCTTAAACTACATGGTAATTCATGCATTTTTAGGTAGAAAGAAACCCTTTAAATATGGAAATCAGCGGCTAGATTACGAGTTGTGCGTTAAGGTAAAAAAGCAGCGTTAACAGGTCTTAACGCTGCTTTTTTACGCCCGCTGGTATTACGAGTCTTGCAGGTATAGGTGTACTGCACACTTTGTTGGCCTTACCGCAAACCGACTTATGTAAACTTCGTAAACCCTTTTTTCTATGGGACTTCCATAGCGCCGGTATTACGAGTCTGTCCTGGAAGGCCAAAAAGTGAGCGGTACACCCTATACCGACAAGCTCCATAACGCATTCTAAAGTCAGTAGTTATGAGTTTTACACTACAACTCTGTAACATAAAACTCATAACTAAAGTGCTAAAAAGTACACTAACACCCATAAACTACCTATTAACCCCTAAACCAAGGCCCTCCCGCATCGCAAACACTAAAATAAAATTATTAACCCCTAATCTGCCGCTTCCGACATCGCCGCCACTATAATAAACATATTAACTCCTAAACCGCCGCACTCCCGCCTCGCAAACACTAGTTAAATACTATTAACCCCTAATCTGCCGCCTCAACATCGCTGCCACCTACATTATACTTATTAACCCCTAATCTTCCGCTCCATACATTGCCGCAACCTACATTATATTTATTAACCCCTAATCTGCTGCCCCCAACATCGCCGCCACCTACCTAAATTAACCCCTAAATCTGCTGTCCCCAACGTCGCCACCACTATTCTAAATGTATTAACCATTTAAACTTAAGTCTAACCCTAACCCTAACACCCCCTAACTTAAATATAATTGAAATAAATCTAAATAAAATTCCTATAATTAACTAAATTATTCCTATTTAAAACTAGATACTTACCTATAAAATAAACCCCAAGCTAGCTACTGTATAACTAATAGTTACATTGTAGCTAGCTTAGGGTTTATTTTTATTTTACAGGCAAGTTTGTATTTATTTTAACTAGGTAGAATAGTTACTAAATAGTTATTAACTATTTAATAACTACCTAGCTAAAATAAATACAAATTGACCTGTAAAATAAAACCTAACCTAAGTTACACTAACACCTAACACTACATTACAATTAAATAAATTACCTACATTAAATACAATTAAATAAATTAAATTAGCTAAATCAAAAAAACAAACAAACACTAAATTACAGAAAATAAAAAATAAATTGCAGATCTTTAAACTAATTACACCTAATCTAAGAGCCCTATCAAAATAAAAAAAAGCCCCCCCAAAATAAAAAAAAAACCCTAGCCTAAACTAAACTACCAATAGCCCTTTTAAAAGGGCCTTTTGCAGGGCATTGCCCCAAAGAAATCAGCTCTTTTACCTGTAAAAAAAATACAAACAACCCCCCAACAGTAAAAACCCCCACCCACACAACCAACCCCCCAAATAAAAGCCTAACTAATAAAACCTAAGCTCCCCATTGCCCTGAAAAGGGCATTTGGATGGGCATTACCCTTAAAAGGGGATTTAGCTCTGTTCCTGCCCAAAGCCCTAACCTAAAAAATAAACCCACCCAATACACCCTTAAAAAATCCTAACACTAACCCCCGAAGATTCACTTACCGGGAGAAGTATTCATCCAAGCGGCAAGATGTCCTCAACGAAGCCGGCAGAAGTGGTCCTCCAGAAGAGCACGTACGACCAGCTCACCGCTGACTTAAGCAGCGCTGGTATTGGAGTGCGGTATGAAGCTCAATTTTGCTCTACGCTCACTTCTTGCCTTTTAACGCTGGATTTATAATAACCTGTAATACCAGCGCTGCAGGTAAGTGAGCGGTGAGAAAAACTGCTCGTTAGCACCGCACAGCTCATAACGGAAAACTCGTAATCTGGCCGCAGGACTCTTAAGTCATAAGGCTTATTAAGTTAAGTAGCTTAGAAGGATAGTCTAGACCCAATTCTTTATTACTTATTGTTACATACCAGAGACATCTATAAGCTTGTAAGAAGTAAATGAAACTTTTAAATAATCATCGTTTGTTAGCATCTGAAAATGGCCATCAAGCTCCGCCCACAGCTTCATTCTTGTGCAGTTAGCTGTTTTCTTGTATAACAGTTTAGCAGTGCACGTTTAATATTTTTCAGCGTGTGAACAAATCAGCGTGTGTGAGTAGGAAAACGTATTCAAGAGTCGATCGTGATTGGAGAAACTTAACATAACAACATATACACTTAATAGTTGGGCGGAGCTTGGCAGAATTTTCGGCTGCTAACAAACAATGATAATTTAAAAGGTTCATGTACTTCTTACAAGATTATAGATGTGGGACCAGTTGTTGGATGCTATTCTGGTATGTAACAATAAGTAACAAGTATTGGGTCTAGACCAGTGATTCCCATGGCCACCGCCCCCTTGGTTCCATAAACTCATTATCAGCTCACACACACAAATATTAAAAATCTATTCAAAATTTAAATGAAATTTGTTAGTTTTATTATTGTAAATTGTATTATCTTGATATAGTAATACAAGCTTTTTAAAGTTGTTTGTCACTGTACAGGAGTCTTATATACCAGATGTAGTAATTACTTCACTATTCAAAGTGTGTTAATGTGATGTATGGGCTTGTTAAAGTGATGAATTCAAAAGAGTCAAATGGGGATATACAAATTTCCAAAGTATGCAAAGAAGCAATAGTGCAAGCATGCACTCGGCTGACCTGTGTGGAAACTAGCGGTGAAGCCTAATCATTATAGCTATACTGACAAACAAGCCAGCGATATACCAACACTTGGTCACATCAAACATGAAACTCTCATCATTACAAACATATCATCACATCACAAACACATCATCTGGCGTATCCTGTGATCATTCAGCGGTGGAGCCTTACCAGCTTATTCGCTCACTCCCGGATTGTTCCTCAGCCGCTCCACAGTCGACCGCCACAGCCTACGTTAAACTGATCCTCCCAGAATGATGATGTCGGATCACATGGCAGAGGGGAACCAACCACAGGTCAGAGTAAGGATGGACACTGGCAGTTTGTAATAGAAATAAGAAGAAGTTGAAGTTCCGTCCTTAAAAAGTAGCTTTTATTTTGTATCCATTAAAAGAGAGTATACATCCAAATAGAGGACAATTCAATAGAAGGTTCTGTGCATCAGGATGGCTTACGCATTTCGACCGTAGCCGTAGCCATAGCCTAACACACCTGATGTACAGATACAATTTATGCACACAATTGTTTTCTCATTGGCTAAAAACAATTAAGAAAATACACACTTCCTTCACTCACCTAAAGGGCTATACAACCTACAGGTGGTTGGAAATCTTAAAGACATATTCCTGTCATAATGAAGTACAATATTAGTGAACCATAAACCTTAAAATTAAACACCATTATATAACATTATACATATGGGTACTATTAAACTTACAATTAGGGATGTGCGTTTCGTTCCGAATAAAAATTCATACAAATTTGTCAAATTCGGAGCTTCAGATCGATTCGAATTTCCGAATTACCGTAGCACCGAAACTAACGAATAAATCTAAATTAGTTTGGATTTATTCGTTACATTTGGATGGCCATGGACTAATCACAATTACACTAGTATTGTACAGTATATTAGGTTATATCGCTCTGCTATGGGTTACACCTAATATTACAGTACATAATACTAGTCTAATACACAGCACATCCCACCTAACACATACCGAACTTCCGAATTTACGAATCGAATCCGAATACATCCGAATTTATTCGAATCCGAATGAATCCGAAACGAATACATTCAAATGTATCCGAATTCGAATCGATCCAAAAACTAAATTCGAAAACATCCGAATCGATCCGAAACAAATTTTTCCGCCGCACACAAGTCTACTTATAATAGATAAGCACCATAAAATGCATTGGCTAGGGTAATGCATAGAATATCCAATTTTTTTTGGTATCCTCCACTATATGCAAACGTATGTTACTAAAAAGTAAAATTACATACTGATGGTATACATGTTATACATTTATATGAGTATCTTGGTTTACTTACATGATTATTTGCATATTCCAGTAAATTGTTTCAACAACAAAAATATATGCATAGAGAATAATTTGAGACCGAATATGACCAATCAACTATTGAGAATTATCTGTCTCTCAAATAAATCTATTGCACCTTATAGTGGGCATAAACTAACGCCAATAGTTGATGAGGTCATATTCGGAATTCAGATCATGAGGAGCATGGGTTCGCAGTCTAAAAATCCAGTACATCTCCTGCCTTCCTAGTATTTTGACTCTATCACCTCTCTGTTTAGGAGTGCTTATTCTTTCAATCGCACACCAACTCAGAGTGTCAACCTTTTTGTTATGTAGGTTTGAAAAGTGTTGCACAAGTGGAGTCTTGGCCTTTCCTAGGGTTATAGTGGATAAGTGTTCACGTATCCGCGTATTCACATCCCTGGTGGTAAGACCTACGTACTGCAGGGAAAAAGAATGACAAGTAATTCGATAAATTACATAGTCAGACTTGCAATTTAGGCAGCTCTTAATGGGCAATGATTATTGGGTAACAGTAAATATAAAGGTGTCCGTAATGAATACAAACTCACAAGGTCTGCAGAGCGAATGGCCACACTTAAACATGCCTTTGTGAGATAACCATGAAGAATTTCTCTCTGTTAAATTAGGTAGTTGGGAGGGAGCAACATAGTTAGCAATAGTCTTTGCTCTACGATAGGAGCATCTAATACCCCTATCCACAGTAGTTATCAAGTGGTCATCTGCGGCCAAAAGGGCAAAGTGTTTCCTAACTATGGCGCATACTTGATCATACTGGGCGCTAAAGTCAGTTACAAAAGTTAGCCCCTTAAAATTCCCTCTATCTTTGGGTATATTATCCTTCAAAAGGATAGATCTATCCATTTTCTGGTTAAAGTGATACCAATTCCTCAGTGTCTGGTTTTATGTCACTTAGAAGGGGCCTTAAGTTAGTAACCATGGTTACTGATCAGCTGATTATTTCACCTGTGTTCTAGTACAGATATCATGAAAATCTGGTCTGTTAGGGGGACTTGAGTATTGGAGTTGAGAAACACTGATCTAGCCTAAAGTGCAACTAATTATGATTATTGTGCTTGAGGGAACCCCCAGCATCCTCTTTCTCTCCTTTCCTACTCGTGCCCCATATGATAATCCCCCCCCCCACTGGTCTAGACTGTCCCTTTAAATGCTCTTTGCTAGAGTGCCAGTGTGTCTGTTCAGTTCAGTATTGTAACTGTGCGCTGCTTTATTCTTTATTTACTATCATCAAGATTACAAGTTGTGCGCTAAACCCGGTGCGTAAATAACGCAAAAAAAAATGAGCGGTATCGCACTCTCCATAGCGCTGTCATTACAAGTTACTGAACAACATTCTTTTGTTGTGCGATATGATAAGCTTCATACCACAGAAAAGCCAAGGCCTGACTTGACGTGCTTGTGCACATTTCCCCCATAGACATCAATAGAGAGAAAGTGTTAGAAAAAAACTAACACCTGCAATCGCGGAATGGCGATCACTGTAACGCAACCCCATTGATGTCTATGGGGAAAATAAAGTTATATATAAATCTAACAACCTAACATAAACCCCTAGTCTAAACACCCCTAATCCGCCACCCCCCGACATCGCCGACACTAATTAAAGTTATTAACCCCTAAACTGCCGGCCCCTTCACATCGCTACTAATAAAATAAAGTTATTAACCGATATACCACCAACTCCCCATATCGCCAACACTAAATAAACTTATTAACCCCTAAACTGCCACCCCCCCCACATCGCCAACACTAAACTAAATCTATTAACCCCTAAACCTAACACCCCCTAACTTTAAAGGGACACTGAACCCATTTTTTTTTTCTTTTATGATTCAGAGAGAGCAGCAATTTTAAGCAACTTTCTAATTTACTCCTATTATCAATTGTTCTTCGTTCACTTGCTATCTTTATTTGAAAAAGAAGGCATCTAAGTTTCTTTTTTGGTTTAGACCTCTGGACAGCACTTTTTTATTGGTGGATGAATTTATCCACCAATCAGCAAGAACAACCCAGGTTGTTCACCAAAAAAGGGCCGGCATCTAAACTTACAATCTTGCATTTAAAATAAAGATACCAAGAGAATGAAGAAAAATTGATAATAGGAGTAAATTAGAAAGTTTGGGTTGTGTCCCTTTAAATTAAACTTACAATAAAACTATTTTAAAATAAATAAAAACTTACCTGTGAACAAAATAATAATCAGCCAATAGGATGAGAGCTGCTTAAATATTATTGATAGATTAGGGGGTGTTTTTATTTTGGGGGGGCTTTTTTGTTTTTATAGGGCTATTAGATTAGGTTTAATTTTTATTATTTTGGATAATTTTATTATTTTTTGTAATCTTAGATTTTTTTTATTTTTTTTATTTTTCGTAATGTTAGTGTTTTTTTTGTAATTTTTTTTTTTTTTTATTTTTTCATTTTTTTTATTTTTATTTTTTTAAAATAGCAATGTTAGGTTAATTTATAGTTTAATCTTTGTGTTTTTTTCACAGGTAAGTTTTTATTTATTTTAAGATAGTTATATTGTAAGTTTAATTTAAAGCTAGGGGGTGTTAGGTTTAGGGATTAATAGTTGAATTTAGTGTTTTGCGATGTGGGAGGGCAGCGGTTTAGGGGTTAATAGGTTTAGTGTTGGCGAAGTGTGGGGCGGCGGTTTAGGGGTTAATAGGTTTTTAGAGTAGTAGCGATGTGGGGGGCCAGCGGTTTAGGGGTTAATAGGTTTATTTAGTGTTGGTGATGTGGGGGGGTCAGCCATTTAGGGGTTAATAGTTTTTTTTATAGTAGTAGCGATGTGGGGGGCCGGCGGTTTAGGGGTTAATAGGTTTATTTAGTGTTGACTATGTGGGTGGGCGGCGGATTAGGGGTTAATAAGTTTAATATAGTATTTGTAATGCGGGTGTGTGTGTGTGTGTGTGGCTGTTTAGGGGTTAATATGTAGTTTATGGGTGTTAGCGTACTTTGTAACATTTTTGTTATGACTTTTGTGAAACATTTTTGTTCCGAAAAATCCATAACTACTGGTCTCAGATCGCGGAATGGATCACAACGGTATAAGCTGTAACGCTAGTGTTATAACCGCACCACACAACCTGTAATACGGGCGCAATGAAAATTCCACAGTCAAAACTCATTTTTTGAGTGTGGAAGGGAGAGTTGCATAAAGGCTAAAATGCTAGTGGTATAGCTGTACCGCTGCGACTTGTAATACGGGAGACATGCATATTCCGTGCGCAATGGCCAATTTTTCAGCGGTGTAGCCATACCGCACAACTTGTAATCTTGCTGTATATTTTTTGTCGATAGTACTTATTTATCTGGATACAGTAAGAGTGAAATGTAAATTTGAAACTGTTTTTTTTTGTACAATATTATTTCCAATACACTACCAAGTGCTGTAAAAAATTCCTGCATGGTGGCAGTTGGAATCAATGGTCGTGTTTTACACCAAATTAAATCATGTACATCTCAAAGAGACAGATCATAATCAGTATGAGCTGAGAACAGATGCATGGTGAATTGGGTTGGTTGGTACATGGGTGGAGCTTGGTAGGGAGTGAGCAGATAGGGACATGACCATGTGGTCCTTGGCAAACTGTGACGTCTGCAAGGTTCTGGGAAGCTGCAGTAGGGATAGTGTGGAGGGCTCTTAAACCATGTAAAAAACCTGACAGTCTTGTAAAATGTGGGACAGTCAGGAACTAATGTAGGAGACCAATGGTTTTGTATTTTTACTTTATTTGTCAAGGATAAGAGCTCCGGGTCAGACTCAATAGCTAGATATTCTATGTACCAGTAGCCACCCAAGGATGATCACAATATATATTTATATAGTCACCTTTCTTTGTCAAGTCCATGATGTAACATAAATACCATATAATAGCCCCATTTTTATTATAATTGTTTAGGCAAAACTAACATCTGTCAAATAAAAAGCAGCAAAGAGGACAATTGAATCCAAAAAGTTAAATCCAAAATCTTTATTTGCAAACATGATAAAATCCATAAACACCAACACAGGACAGAGAATGCAGGCTGGTCTAGTTTCGGCAATCGCCGTAATCATAGACCTGCTTACTACTGGTGGGTAAACAGTTTAAAAAGATATCTCTGCACAGTTACTGGTTTATTAGGTGGGTGGAAAATACACTCCCAGTTAACCCCTACCTGGATACATCAATAATATCGAATGGAGGTCATTTAACAATGTGAGACTTTTATATACAAAAAATACAAAGATATAAATATAAAAATACAAAACTTTAACATCAATCTAAATCAGAGTTTTTAGAAGGCATAAGGCTGCTAGTGGCTAGTTGGAAATATACTGAACATGGTATTTGTTTCACTGTTACATATAATATATAGTGTATAATAATATTTGTATAATACAGACAAAGGCTTCACGGAGCTAGGGCAACTAAACAGTATTCATTTATACCACATATGCTTGATGCGGTTGTCAAAATGTATACACACTTTTCTTATTCTTTTACATAGGTAAGTTTTATATATTCCCATTTACCTCTAACTTAACGTTATCTGTATGGGTATGATCCAACATGACAGAATAATAACCTAGCCTGAAAAATGTGTAAAGGGTACAAGTGACCACAATATGAACAGGGTAGATGGCAAGTATACAGAGAGCATACATAAATATTAATAATGACTGTACCAATTATCTTCTAAAACATTACCAAAAAGCACACATACATATAAGACTCACAACAGTGAATCAATGATAGTGGTAGAGATGATAATAAAGTACGTTGTTCCAAACACAAGTACACATGTAATACACACAAAATTTAAATGTTAAATTCAGTACCAATTATTTATTATATCATACTCTGAATTGAAGCCATCAGGGACCTGAGTTCGCAATTTGAAAATCCAAAATGCTTCTTGTCTTGCCTAGAGAGCATCTTTATTTCCCCCCCTTGGTGGTCGCCTAATGGCCTCAATTACATGCTATATAAAGCCTCTAACATCCCCGCCGTGTACCTCAAGAAAATGACGTGATAGTGCAGAGCAAGACTTATCATTTTTTATATAGCCAAGATGCTCTTGAATGCGAGTACGTATGTCTGTTGTGGTCATACCTACATATTGACAATGATGGTATGTACATTCTATGAAGTACACAACATATGATGTAGAGCACTTTACACATCCTTTGGTTTCAAAAGTCTTAATAGTGACACATGAATAAAACTCTTTGCCTTCCGTAAGGTATTCACAAGCCTTACATCTGGTTCCCCCACACCGGTATGTACCGTTCACACTAAGCCAAGTGGTAACCTGCTGGTTCTGTGGAAGCTGACTATGGTCCAAGATATTACCTATGGTTAAATTTATTGAGTATACACGTTTGAACCCTTGTTCAACAGTAGTCTTTAGATCCGTATCCCCATAAAGTATTGGGAGGTATTTTTTCAGAATGTCACAGATTTCATAGAATTCTGAAGAATACTGTGTAATAAATAAGGTACGTTCATCTTTGGTGTTATGCGATCTGTGCTTAAATGTATTTTTCCTATCCATTTTAGCCACTTCCTTAGCCACATTTTTGACAATTCTTGGTTGGTATCTCCTCTCAATCAATCTGCTTTCGAAGTTGGAGCTTTCCTCTACAAAATCCGACTCAGTGTTACATATTCTTCTGGCTCGCAACAGTTGTCCTTTTGCAATACCCTTAAAAACGTGTTTGAAGTGTGCACTTTTGTTATGGAGTATGGTATTTCCTGAAATCGGCTTTTGATATAATTTAATTATAATTTTACCAGATGAGTTGTCACCTGCGAGCGTAATATCTAAAAAATGAATTTTAGACTCATGCCATTCATAGGTAAAACCTACCCCATTGTCACTATTGTTCAAGAATTGGACAAACTATTTAGCATTGGTTTCATTTGATGACCAGATAATAAGCAAGTCATCAATGAAACGTTTGTAGAAGTGAATGTATTGTGAGAAGGGGTTACTATCAGTATAGACAAAGCAGCCTCATGTTTTGTGGCACCAAGTTTAATATTATCGTGCTGAGTATATGAGACTTTTGCTAGGGGAATTCCTCTTTACTATCTGTCAAATAAAGTCTGAACTGCAAACTTGGATAAGTTTAGGGTCTGAAAACTTACACAGATTTAATTTCGTTAGAGGTACTAGTAAATGCCAGTTATCTACCTGGCACCAAAGATAATATAGTGATTAGTGTTTGAATAAAAAAGGGTTTAGTTAAAACCTATTTTGAGTCTGTCCCTTTAAGCTGCTACCAGAAAGAGGGTATGAAAGCAATACAATTGCCCTATATATAGACAACGCACCCTGCTGTGGCACAAAACGCGTCAGATTCAGTCACCTCCTTGGGCTTGTTTTAACCCCTTAATGACAACTGACGTACCAGGTACGTCATGCATTAACAAGCAGTTAATGACAATAGACGTACCTGGATCGTCAGTTGTCTAACAGAGTGCTGGAAGTGATCACAAATGCTTCCAGCAGCTCTGAGGGTATTGCAGTGATGCCTCGATATGGAGGCATCCTGCAATACCACTTTACAAGCCTCCGATGCAGAGAGAGCCACTCTGTGGCCCTCTCTGCACCGGTAGCGATAGTGCCGGGTGTGGTAGCGATAGTGCCGGGTGTGAGGGTGCGCGTGCACGATGCGCGTGCATGATGCGCGGGTGTGCACGTGCACGTGAGTGTGCGCGCGCGCGCGCGCGTGCACCCATTAGCCACACTGACACCAATGAATGAGGTCAGAGAGGGGGAAAAAAAAAGGGAATTTTTAAAAAAAAAATATAAAAGGATCTGGGAGGGGGTGGGGGTATTGTGGGGGGCTGCTACACTACAGAAATAGTTTTTTAAGTAAAAAATAAAATAAAAATACTTTTTGGGGGGTTTTTGGGGCCAAACTGGGTACTGGCAGACAGCTGCCAGTACCCAAGATGGCGGTAATTAGGTAGGGGAGAGGGTTAGAGAGCTGGAGGGGGGATCAGGGAGGTTGGGGCTAAGGCAGGGGTCCATCACAGCTAAAATACTTTATTATTTTTATTAAAAAAAAAAAAAAAAAACTCTTTTATTTAGTACTGGCAGACTTTCTGCCAGTACTTAAGATGGCGGGAACAATTGTGGGGTGGGGGAGGGAAGAGAGCTGTTTGGGAGGGATCAGGGGGTGGGATGTGTCAGGTGGGAGGCTGATCTCTAAAATTAACCCTGCAAGCTCCCTACAAGCTACCTAATTTAACCCCTTCACTGCTAGGCATAATTAACGTGTGGTGCGCAGCAGCATTTAGTGGCCTTCTAATTATTAAAAAGCAACGCCAAAGCCATATAAGTCTGCTATTTCTGAACAAAGGGGATCCCAGAGAAGCTTTTACAACAATTTCTGTCATAATTGCACAAGCTGTTTGTAAATAATTTCAGTGAGAAACCTAAAATTGTGAAAAATGTAAAGTTTTTTTTTATTTGCTCGCATTTGGCGGTGAAATGGTGGCATAAAATATAGCAAAATGGGCCTAGATCAATACTTGGGGTTGTCTACTACACTACACTAAAGCTAAAATTAACCCTACAAGCTCCCTAATTAACCCCTTCACTCCTGGGCATAAAACACGTGTGGTGCGCAGCGGCATTTAGCGACCTTCTAATTACCAAAAAGCAATGCCAAAGCCATATAAGTCTGCTATTTCTGAAAAAAGGGGATCCCAGAGAAGCATTTACAACCATTTGTGCCATAATTGCAGAAGCTGTTTGTAAATAATTTCAGTGGGAAACCTAAAGTTTGTGACAAATTTTGTGAAAAAGTGAACTTTTTTTTTTTTGATCACATTTGGCAGTGAAATGGTGGCATGAAATATACCAAAATGGGCCTAGATCAATACTTTGGGTTGTCTTCTAAAAAAAAATATATACATGTCAAGGGATATTCAGGAATTCCTGACAGATATCAGGGTTCCAATGTAACTAGCGAAAATTTAAAAAAAAAATTGGTTTGGAAATAGCGAAGTGCTACTTGTATTTATTGCCCCATAAATTGCAAAAAAAGCAGAGAACATGTAAACATTGGGTATTTCTAAACTCAGGACAAAATTTAGAAACTATTTAGCATGGGTGTTTTTTGGTGGTTGTAGATGTGTAACATATTTTGGGGGTCAAAGTTAGAAAAAGTGTGTTTTTTTCCATTTTTTCCTCATATTTTATTATTATTTTTTTTAGTAAATTATAAGACATGATGAAAATAATGGTATCTTTAGAAAGTCCATTTAATGGCGAGAAAAACGGTATATAATATGTGTGGGTACAGTAAATGAGTAAGAGGAAAATTACAGCTAAACACAAACACTGCAGAAATGTAAAAATAGCCATTGTCATTAAGGGTAAGACAATTGAAAAATGGTCCGGTCATTAAGGGGTTAAAGCTTCCAATAAAGTATTTTGGTTTTACTTTTGCACGTAGCTTTGTGGCAGCCTTTTTTGTGTTTTGTTGCTATATATATATATATATATATATATATATATATGTGTATATCTATCTATCAAAGCTGCTGGTATCAATGTTCATTAATAATATAAATAGCTTACCATGTTTAATTAATATTATGGATTTATTTTATATATCTGCAAGTATCATTTATAGTCCTTAAATCTTGGTATTTTCTCTCGACAGATCAGTATCTGGAATCCTTAAAGCCAGCAGCTTGGCCTGATTTAAGGAATTTCCGCAGAAGCTTTGCATACATTGATCTGCAACCTGAGTTCTTCAAGAAGCCGCCATCAGCCAGTAGACCTCGATCAGCATTAAAAAGCTCTCGGGCACAGAGCAGGGCAAGCTCAGCGCCAGAGCTAAAGACCAAAGATGATTCTGGTAACTTTGCGTCATGTTTCATATTTATAGTCACCTTTTTCGCTTATTTATAGTCTAGAATAATACGTTATAATGGAGAACGTACTTTTTTTTTGCATCACCTGATTTGAAATTAGTTGCTCCAATCAGTTTTAGATGAGCCAATCATACTAGGCGTTGGCATAAGTACACAAATAATATGAGCAGCCTCTATGACAACTAGGATAGTTCTTAATATTAGCAGTTCTTAAAATCCATTAAAGAAGGTGTCGACAGATTGTTCAAAAATATAGAACCCACCCAGAATATTGAGGAGCCAAGTACAAAATTCTTCATGAGACAGAGGACTATTTATTAAATGTGTGTCGGACCTGATCCGACAGTGCGGATCAGGTCTGACAGACCTCGCTGAATGCAGAGAGCAATACGCTCTCCGTATTCAGCATTGCATCAGCAGCTCTTGTGAGCTGCTGGTGCAACGCTGCCCCCTGCAGATTCGCGGCCAATCGGGCACCAGCAGGGAGGTGTCAATCAATCCGATCGTACTCGATCGGGTTGAATTGTGGCGATCTCTGTCCGCCTGCTCAGAGCAGGCGAACAGGTTATGGAGCAGCGGTCTTTAGGCTCGCCAGAATCACGGGCCCTCAAGCTCTATCCGGAGCTTGATAAATGGGCCCTAGAGAATGATTTTTATATAAAGACATATTTTGAAAAGTCAAAAAAGTTTAGGAGCCAAATTTAGAGATGTGACTCTGGCTCCAAAGATTAGTCAAGCACTGATTAGTCTTGGTGCACTTTTATCCTTCATTCTGCAGAGTAATAAATAGCATATTCTGGGAGCGCTAAGCTAAGGCACTAATTACCCTGAGAGGTGACGGTCCCCCTGTGTTTTATGCAGTTTGGATTTGATTATGAACTTTGTATCATTATTGGTTTTACTACAAATCTATTAATCATGTTCTGATTGCAGATGCCGAATCAGGATATTCCTCTCCAGGCCCAAAATCTTCTGTATTCAGAAGTGAGAAAGCAACCCTGAATCGCATTCGAAAACGTGGACCTCATTCTTCAATGAGCCAAGATCAAATGCTTCTCAAAGTCAGCACCATACAGAATTCCCAAAAATCAGATGCTCTGAGCTCAAATCTTGAGAATAATGCAAAGGTCCGGGACACCTGGGGACCTCCACTGTCACATCAAAAACATAAGAGGAAGGTTATAAGTTCCGACTCAAAGGAAGATCCAGAGTGTCTAAAGCTTCTAGAAAAGTTAAGATCTTTTGATAGTCCTTCAGAGATGAGGATCCTTACAACGCCATTTGAAATTAGGACACTGGGCCTGAAGCAGAAAGAATCACTACACAGACCCGATATTCAGTCTTCTATACCTTCTCCAACCATTATACGTCCTCAAACCAGCTGGACTTATGGACAACCGAAAATAAGTGATGTGCCCAGGAGGACTACATCAGCTCCTTCTCTAGAAGGAAATGTTAAGAGAATAGGGAAATTCACAACTAGTGAGGAGTTGAAACCTTTTCGGATGGTAATAGGACAAAGGAATAATCTGCCTTGTCAAAAAAGAAGACACTCTAATGAAGCTGTAGCTACAAACCCTTACAGAGAGGGGTGTGGCTTCCAGCTTCTTACCGTCAAGCAGTTGAAAGAGTTTGAAGCTGATAAGATGGCAGAATATACGAGCGCACAGGAACACGATCAGATCAGCAAGAACAGACTGAGCAAGAAAGCTTGGCTAATGAAAATAAAAGGGGAAAATATTGCCAATTTCATGAAGGAAGGAAAAATAGCTGCACCTGAGCTTGGAACAGATGTGTTTATATGAACGCATCTTTGAGTTTGCACATGGTTGTAACATTATAAACAGTGGTAAATTTTAGATCGTACTTTGGCAAAATAAATAAAAATAAAGAACACAAAGTTATTTTGAAATCTTAAAATTATTATATAGAGGGAAACTTATTCAAGGAAGACCGTTCAGTTATCCAGTGAAAGAAATGCAAATAAGAGGTATTCTTGGGGGGGAGATGCAACAAAGTATGCCATATATTTTAAAGAATTATTTTTAGTTCCTGAATTTGGTAAACGTCAGACCAAATAATTATCTGAGTAACGGTTAACCCACAAACAAAAGATAATATCCCTGGTACGTGGGTTACTACTAAGCTCTAGGAACTGCACAGTGTCTCAGCATTTGTATGCACTATGGGTACAAATATTCCAGACCTTGTTTTTAGTTCTCAAAGTGTGAGTGTTAGAGGAAGCCAGAAATACAAATGTCAGGTGAAATTTACAGGCCTAGATTCACTTAGACCAATTCAATGAGATGAAGCTTTCTAATGTCTATATTATCTAATGGAACTGGCTCTCTAAGTCAAGGCCAAGAAAGCTTTCTGCTAGTTCCCAAGCTGGCCGTAATCTTTCCCCATGACCCCATGGCACCTTTGAATAGCTATATATTAATTATTCCGCTGCTAATCTAGAACTCAAGGCTCATCTGCTGTAGGAGATGTAGACATTGGTGACAATGCGTGCACTTAACATTGAAATACAGTACATGTCTGCTCCACAACTGCTGCTGCTCTTCTGCTGCACACTTAAAAACTGCTGATGCAAATGACAGTGATCTACTTTGTAGGCTGCGGCATGCTGGGAGTTGTAGTTTACCAGGTGTAGCCAGAGAAGTTTCAAAAGGTCGCCCATCATCGTTGCATTTAAATAAAACTAAAGCAGTTTGGTGGTAAGCGAAAAAAGGTAGATAGGTGCGCTGGGCCAAACTGATAACCATACACCCCCTTAAAAGACAAAAATCCCTGCAATTGTCTAAAATAAAGTGAAAAGATAAAATGGAAATAAGGGAGGCGCTCAAAGCTAAAGGTATCAACACTAAAACAAATTTAATAAAAACATATATATGATCACAGGTACAAATATAAAGGGACGTCTCCCCAAACTGAATTAAGCTAATATCCTAAAAAGTCTAAATGACTGCTAAAACTTACTCAGGTTTAAAAAACAAACAATGATAATCAGCAGTTCCTATGTAGTTTTTGTGATTCAGGCAAAAATAAATGTTTTTTTCATATAAAACCAAAATAGTCAGTGTTCCGTTATTGAAATACCACCAAGCTGCCTTATAGAGCAAAGCCGTAGCTGCCAAATATAGTGTATAGAGAAATGATTTCGATGTCCAAAGTTCTCTTACTTTGTAAGATATTGTGTGTCAACACCAAAAAGCTGTGTACTTTCCAGGTTGTAGACTCGTCAGTTGCAGGTCTTACTCCCTCGCCCGGTCCTCACCTCGAGCGGGGCTGACTGCAGCTTTGGCGTCTGACGTCACAGAAAGGAGTTCCGGCTGAAGGTAGAGGCCGATTCTTGCGCTCCCCTCTATGCGCTGTAATCCCGGTCCTCTTTGGTAAGCCCTGCACTTAGTGCTAGTAGCACGCAGGGGGCTGTAAAACAGAATGGTATAATGGATATCCAAAACAGTGTTCCCCAACACAGAGGCTCTGCTCCTTATGAGAAAATGTCCCAATAATGTAACCCGGGTTATTAAGTGAGACTCCAAATGAGATTCCAAAGATATGGTTAGTTGTTATAATGGTAATAACAACAACACTGCCAACACATACGACGCGTTTCGCCCTCCTATGGGCTTTATCAAGATAGTGGTGGCTAGTGTGAGTGACCTTATTTAAAGGGATAGCTTCCAGTCTAATTGGTGCTGGTTTTAATTGGTAGATCGGCTTAAGGTGGTATTTGGCTTTAATGACAGTTTCTTTTTTAAGGTGGTATTTCTCTTCTCTTGGCTTTAAATGAAATTGAACATTCCTACTTATAAAACGGCATTCTCGGTTGTAGACTTTAATCGTGTTAAATTAATATATATATAAAATAAATCTCTAGAGCAAGTAATCAAATATGTAATCAAATATGTATAGTCAAAATATGAGTCATTAAACGTGATATGTGAATTACAGATTAAGTCACAAAACTAATAATTATCTAGGTGCAAACCTCGTACTCTATAAGCGCTACATAGATGACCTTTTTATTATTTGGAAGGGACCTGAGCAAGAATTGTTAAAACTTTTTGAAGAGATGAATAACAATACTAATGGTCTCAAGTTTGTGAGTAATTATAGTAGGGAAAGAGTGGTGTTTTTAGACCTAGAAATTATGGCAGTAAATCAAAAATTGGAAACACAAACTCATTTTAAAGAGGTGGAATGTAATAGTCTGCTACATGCTGACAGTTGCCACCTGAAGCTATGGAAGGACAATATTCCTTTCGGCCAAAGTTTACGTATAAGGAAAAACTGCTCACGTATTGAGGACTTTGAAAGACAGGTAGTGGTCCTAGCAGACAAATTTACTGTAAAAGGTTATAAGGAGGATAATATTACAGGGGCAATAAAAAAAGCACAAGCAATAAATAGGGATGACCTTTTAAGTTATAAAACAAAGGAAAACATCATGGAAGATAAAATTAACGTTCCCTTTATAACAGACTACAACGCAGACCACTTTTTGATTAAAAAAATCATTAAAAGGAATTGGCACTTATTAAAAGAGGATAACATCATAGGGAGTCAGTTGGCGGATAATCCGACTTTTATTTTTAAGAGAGCAAAAAATTTTAAAACAATTTTGGCCCCTAGCGAAATACGAAAGAAGATAAGAGTTAATAAACAATTAGATTTGGAGGGTAGAAGTGTAGCAGGTTTCTTTCCCTGCTACACATGTAAAGCATGTACACATAGTTCGAAATTGAAGAGTTTAAAACTTGATGGTTTGGGAGATGATATAATTATAAGGGGAATTATTAGATGCACCCAGAAGAATGTTATATATGCACTGAAATGTACGTGTAACTTATTCTATTTCGGAGAAACCAAAAGGAGTCTCCGGGATAGAATAAGGGAACACCTTCTCTGTATAGAAAATGAGAGAGTAGATACACACTTGTATAAGCACTTTAAGGAAGTTCACCAGAGTAACACTAGGGATTTAAAGTATTGGGGTATTCTGAAAGTTAATAATCAATGGAGGGGTGGTAATATTGAAAAAACCCTACTTATAAGGGAAGCAGAATATATTTACAAATACGACACCCTATACCCAAAGGGATTCAATTCCGAATTAGACCTTTCCCCCTTTTTATTTGAAGGATAAAAGAATCTTTTTGGGACACTTTTAAGATTAGGCACCACTATGCACTTTACTATAGGATTGAGGTTATTTATCTGTTAGAACACTGTATGGTATACAGACTCTGTGAAGTCTATTAGATAATTATTAGTTTTGTGACTTAATCTGTAATTCACATATCACGTTTAATGACTCATATTTTGACTATACATATTTGATTACTTGCTCTAGAGATTTATTTTATATATATATTTAACACGATTAAAGTCTACAACCGAGAATGCCGTTTTATAAGTAGGAATGTTCAATTTCATTTAAAGCCAAGAGAAGAGTAATACCACCTTAAAAAAGAAACTGTCATTAAAGCCAAATACCACCTTAAGCCGATCTGCCAATTAAAACCAGCACCAATTAGACTGGAAGCTATCCCTTTAAATAAGGTCACTCACACTAGCCACCACTATCTTGATAAAGCCCATAGGAGGGTGAAACGCGTCGTATGTGTTGGCAGTGTTGTTGTTATTACCATTATAACAACTAACCATATCTTTGGAATCTCATTTGGAGTCTCACTTAATAACCCGGGTTACATTATTGGGACATTTTCTCATAAGGAGCAGAGCCTCTGTGTTGGGGAACACTGTTTTGGATATCCATTATACCATTCTGTTTTACAGCCCCCTGCATGCTACTAGCACTAAGTGCAGGGCTTACCAAAGAGGACCGGGATTACAGCGCATAGAGGGGAGCGCAAGAATCGGCCTCTACCTTCAGCCGGAACTCCTTTCTGTGACGTCAGACGCCAAAGCTGCAGTCAGCCCCGCTCGAGGTGAGGACCGGGCGAGGGAGTAAGACCTGCAACTGACGAGTCTACAACCTGGTAAAGTACACGGCTTTTTGGTGTTGACACACAATATCTTACAAAGTAAGAGAACTTTGGACATCGAAATCATTTCTCTATACACTATATTTGGCAGCTACGGCTTTGCTCTATAAGGCAGCTTGGTGGTATTTCAATAACGGAACACTGACTATTGTTTTGGTTTTATATGAAAAAAACATTTATTTTTGCCTGAATCACAAAAACTACATAGGAACTGCTGATTATCATTGTTTGTTTTTTAAACCTGAGTAAGTTTTAGCAGTCATTTAGACTTTTTAGGATATTAGCTTAATTCAGTTTGGGGAGACGTCCCTTTATATTTGTACCTGTGATCATATATATGTTTTTATTAAATTTGTTTTAGTGTTGATACCTTTAGCTTTGAGCGCCTCCCTTATTTCCATTTTATCTTTTCAGTTTGGTGGTAGCAAAACTGAGTGCCACTGTTGGTACACATGACTAGAATATTCACTCCTGCTCCAGGCTGTAGCGATTACTTGCGCATTAACGTCCTGGCTACACACTGCACTGTAGCTAGGGTTGCCACCTCGGACATGTTTATAAGTTACAGGTGCTGTAGGGTGTGCAGGGAGGAACATATATTGTGCTGTTCATGTGATATCCACCCTGCAGCATGTGTAACTCATAAGTGTCCAGAAAAAAACGAGGTGGAGATTGTCTTGTATTACGTAAGACCCGGCACATTCAAACTATACCGTTATTTTATGTATATATCATGACGTGAGAAATCTGCAACAAAAAGTGAATTAATTAAACATTGACTAAACAAGATCATAAAGAATAGTATGTTTTTTTTTTAAACTTTATAGTTCCAGGACGAAGGAGATATCCTCATATAAATAAGGGCCCTTCGGTCACTTTGATCTGCACATAGGGGCTCCCATGAGTCTGTTATAAGCTAAATGCATATTTATTAACACCAGGTGAACACTATAACCACAGACATCAACTGGCCATAAAACTTACAGGCGTCGCTAGGGATTTTTCTTGTCTGTTACAAGAGTATTTTATTTTAAAGGACCAGTAATATAGTACAATTTCATAATCAGCAAATACACAATAAAAAGACAGTCATTAGTCAATGACAAAGTGCATATACTAATACACTGTGCACGTCTGCACATACTCAGTAGGAGCGGCTGCCTAAGAAAGTGTGCATATACTAATACACTGTGCACGTCTGCACATGCTCAGTAGGAGCGGCTGCCTAAGAAAGTGTGCATATACTAATACACTGTGCACGTCTGCACATGCTCAGTAGGAGCGGCTGCCTAAGAAAGTGTGCATATACTAATACACTGTGCACGTCTGCACATGCTCAGTAGGAGCGGCTGCCTAAGAAAGTGTGCATATACTAATACACTGTGCACGTCTGCACATGCTCAGTAGGAGCGGCTGCCTCAGAAAGTGTGCATATACTAATACACTGTGCACGTCTGCACATGCTCAGTAGGAGCGGCTGCCTAAGAAAGTGTGCATATACTAATACACTGTGCACGTCTGCACATGCTCAGTAGGAGCGGCTGCCTAAGAAAGTGTGCATATACTAATACACTGTGCACGCCTGCACATGCTCAGTAGGAGCGGCTGCCTCAGAAAGTGTGCATATACTAACACACTGTGCACGCCTGCACATGCTCAGTAGGAGCGGCTGCCTCAGAAAGTGTGCATATACTAACACACTGTGCACGCCTGCACATGCTCAGTAGGAGCGGCTGCCTCAGAAAGTGTGCATATACTAACACACTGTGCACGCCTGCACATGCTCAGTAGGAGCGGCTGCCTCAGAAAGTGTGCATATACTAACACACTGTGCACGCCTGCACATGTTCAGTAGGAGCGGCTGCCTCAGAAAGTGTGCATATACTAACACACTGTGCACGCCTGCACATGTTCAGTAGGAGCGGCTGCCTCAGAAAGTGTGCATATACTAACACACTGTGCACGCCTGCACATGCTCAGTAGGAGCGGCTGCCTCAGAAAGTGTGCATATACTAACACACTGTGCACGCCTGCACATGCTCAGTAGGAGCGGCTGCCTCAGAAAGTGTGCATATACTAATACACTGTGCACGTCTGCACATGCTCAGTAGGAGCGGCTGCCTCAGAAAGTGTGCATATACTAATACACTGTGCACGTCTGCACATGCTCAGTAGGAGCGGCTGCCTCAGAAAGTGTGCATATACTAATACACTGTGCACGTCTGCACATGCTCAGTAGGAGCGGCTGCCTCAGAAAGTGTGCATATACTAATACACTGTGCACGTCTGCACATGCTCAGTAGGAGCGGCTGCCTCAGAAAGTGTGCATATACTAATACACTGTGCACGTCTGCACATGCTCAGTAGGAGCGGCTGCCTCAGAAAGTGTGCATATACCAATACACTGTGCACGTCTGCACATGCTCAGTAGGAGCGGCTGCCTCAGAAAGTGTGCATATACCAATACACTGTGCACGTCTGCACATGCTCAGTAGGAGCGGCTGCCTCAGAAAGTGTGCATATACTAATACACTGTGCACGTCTGCACATGCTCAGTAGGAGCGGCTGCCTCAGAAAGTGTGCATATACCAATACACTGTGCACGTCTGCACATGCTCAGTAGGAGCGGCTGCCTCAGAAAGTGTGCATATACCAATACACTGTGCACGTCTGCACATGCTCAGTAGGAGCGGCTGCCTCAGAAAGTGTGCATATACCAATACACTGTGCACGTCTGCACATGCTCAGTAGGAGTGGCTGCCTCAGAAAGTGTGCATATACCAATACACTGTGCACGTCTGCACATGCTCAGTAGGAGCGACTGCCTCAGAAAGTGTGCATATACCAATACACTGTGCACGTCTGCACATGCTCAGTAGGAGCGGCTGCCTCAGAAAGTGTGCATATACCAATACACTGTGCACGTCTGCACATGCTCAGTAGGAGCGACTGCCTCAGAAAGTGTGCATATACTAATACACTGTGCACGTCTGCACATGCTCAGTAGGAGCGGCTGCCTCAGAAAGTGTGCATATACTAATACACTGTGCACGTCTGCACATGCTCAGTATGAGCGGCTGCCTCAGAAAGTGTGCATATACTAATACACTGTGCACGTCTGCACATGCTCAGTAGGAGCGGCTGTCTCAGAAAGTGTGCATATACTAATACACTGTGCACGTCTGCACATGCTCAGTAGGAGCGGCTGCCTCAGAAAGTGTGCATATACTAATACACTGTGCACGTCTGCACATGCTCAGTAGGAGCGACTGCCTCAGAAAGTGTGCATATACCAATACACTGTGCACTTCTGCACATGCTCAGTAGGAGCTGCTGCCTCAGAAAGTGTGCATATACTAATACACTGTGCACTTCTGCACATGCTCAGTAGGAGCTGGTGCCTCAGAAAATGTGCATATACTAATACACTGTGCACTTCTGCACATGCTCAGTAGGAGCGGGTGCCTCAGAAAGTGTGCATATACTAATATACTGTGCACTTCTGCATATGGTCAGTAGGAGCTGGTGCCTCAGAAAGTGTGCATATACTAATATACTGTGCACTTCTGCATATGCTCAGTAGGAGCTGCTGCCTCAGAAAGTGTGCATATACTAATACACTGTGCACGTCTGCACATGCTCAGTAGAAGCTGCTGCCTCAGAAAGTGTGCATATACTAATATACTGTGCACTTCTGCATATGCTCAGTAGGAGCTGCTGCCTCAGAAAGTGTGCATATACTAATACACTGTGCACGTCTGCACATGCTCAGTAGAAGCTGCTGCCTCAGAAAGTGTGCATATACTAATATACTGTGCACTTCTGCACATGCTCAGTAGAAGCTGCTGCCTCAGAAAGTGTGCATATACTAATATACTGTGCACTTCTGCATATGCTCAGTAGGAGCTGCTGCCTCAGAAAGTGTGCATATACTAATATACTGTGCACTTCTGCACATGCTCAGTAGGAGCTGCTGCCTCAGAAAGTGTGCATATACTAATATACTGTGCACTTCTGCACATGCTCAGTAGGAGCTGCTGCCTCAGAAAGTGTGCATATACTAATATACTGTGCACTTCTGCATATGCTCAGTAGGAGCTGCTGCCTCAGAAAGTGTGCATATCATTTTATTTGCACATTTTGGTAATGGAAGTAAATTGTTAAGTTTTTAAAAATGCAACGCTATCTGAGGATGAAGCAGCTTTCCAATTTACTTCCATTATGAATGTTGCTTAGTTCTCTTGGTATGCTTGTAGGTGAGCACAGGAGCATGCACGTGTCTTTAGCCGTCTGGCAGCAGCGTTTGCAACAATATTTATAGCAAAGGTAAACAAGGTTGCAAGAACTGCTGCCATAGGCTTTAACAGACACATGCACACTCCTAAATTCCTATCAGCCTACCTAAGCTTACTCTTCAACAAAGGAAACTAAAGAACAAACACAATTTAATAATAGATGTAAACTGTGAAGTTGTTTACATTTTCTCTCTGAATCACAGATATTTAGTATTTACTAGGGATGTGCATTGGGATCCTTCCGAATGCGGAAAAAGGTGACCGCTCATGGCATTCTTGTGAAAGTGCAAACCACTTAGATCTGTGCAAATCCATATCTTAGTGTGTTGCACTTTCACAAGAAGAGTCAAATGCCACGAGCGGTCGCCTTATACCGCATTCTAATGCACATACTGTCCCTTTAAGAGTAAGGAGCGTCAGACAGTGCTAATTTACGTTAAGTCATAGAATTGAGAAATGTGTAGCTAAATAAGCAGTGCTGGGAATACAGAGGAAAAGATGAGAGAGACTGTAGGACTGTTGACCTTTTCTTGCAGTCCGATGAATTGAGATGGCTGTGCCTGAAAGTTATTAAAGGGGTTGTTATAGAATAGAGAAAACATTAGGCTGGGTGGGAAATGCACGTGCATTCAGATACAAGGATGTGATAATAGGCAGTCAGGGAAGAGACAAGGACACTAAATACTTTTTATAAGCATAGTATTGAAATTATTCCCCACCTCACCCAAGTCATGGGAGCTGCCATATTGAAATCTAGTTTTCACTACATTCTAGTGCTGATGTGTTTGCACATGTGTAGTAACTCTCCTTCACATACCTGCAGTCTAACCTCACTTCCAAAATGACAGCACCCATGATTAGAGGGGGGTGCATAAAGTGTTTAGGGTCCCTTTCAGGTGACGAGTATGCTGATAAAATTTACATTGCTCAAATGGATTGGAATGACTTAGAAAATGAAGCCAGAAATGATTTGCAACATCCAATGGATTGGAACTAGGAAACAAAAAAAAGAACCAACATTTGTTTACAAATGAAAATCTACCAAAACAAAGCACTATTTCTTGGTACAAAAATATTATTCTAACCCAAAGTGACATAATACAAATGTACAATGCAGATGTTAGACTGCACTTTATAACACACACTAGACCATTGCACAGTACACTTGCACATCCCTTTAAAGAAAACCTCCGCAAATAATGTTGTAACTGGCACATGGAATTCTAGGAAAGCATATGCAAATTAGCTTCACAACGCACCATCCTGTTGCTTCCTGTAGCCTCATTCCCTTATGTCAGCGCTGCGCTACTATAGGCAACTTTACTGTATAGTAGGGATAATCACAGCAAAACTAAATCACACATGGACTTCTCTTTCAGTCTCATTAGAACTCTCCTACTTGCTGCTGTGAAACTGGCATAGGGTATTCAAAGCAGTCTCAAATAGCCCCAACTAATCACTGACCCTCACTAAGCCAATCAGTAGCCCAGACTAATTACTGACCCTCACTTAAGCAATCAGTAGCCCTGATTAATCACTGACCCTCACTGAGGCCATTAGTAGCCCTGACTAATCACTGACCCTCACTGAGGCCATCAGTAGCCCTGATTAATCACTGACCCTCATTGAGGCAATCAGTAGCCCTGACTATTTACTGAACATCACTGAGGCATTCAGCAGCCCTGACTCATCACTAACCCTCACTGAGGCAATCAGCAGCCCAGACGAATCACTGACCCTCACTGAGGCAATCAGCAGCCCAGACGAATCACTGACCCTCACTGAGGCAATCAGCAGCCCTGACTAATCACTGACCCTCACTGAGGCAATCAGTAGCCCTGACTAAGGCAATCAGTAGCCTTGACTAATCACTGACCCTCACTGAGGCAATCAGTAGCCCTGACTAATCACTGACCTTCACTGAGGTCATCAGTAGCCCTGACTAATCACTGACCCTCACTGAGGCAATCAGTAGCCCTGACTATTTACTGATCACTGAGGCAATCAGTAGCCCTGACTAATCACTGCCCCTCACTGAGGCAATCAGTAGCCCTGACTAATCACTGACTCTCACTGAGGCAATCAGTAGCCCTGACTAATCACCGACTCTCACTGAGGCAATCAGTAGCCCTGACTAATCACTAACCCTCACTGAGGCAATCAGTAGCCCTGACTAATCACTGAACACCACTGAGGCAATCAGTAGCCCTGACCCTCACGGAGACAACCAGTAGCCCTGACTAATCACTGACTCTCACTGAGGCAATCAGTAGCCCTGACTAATCACTGACCCTCACTGAGGCCATCAGTAGCCCTGACTAATCACTGACCCTCACTGAGGCAATCAGTAGCCCTGACTAATCACTAACCCTCACTGAGGCAATCAGTAGCCCTGACTAATCACTGAACACCACTGAGGCAATCAGTAGCCCTGACCCTCACAGAGACAACCAGTAGCCCTGACTAATCATTGACACTCACTAAGCCAATCATTACCCCTGACTAATCACTGACCCTCACTGAGGCAATCAGTAGCCCTGACTAATCACTGACCCTCACTGAGGCAATCAGTAGCCCTGACTAATCACTGACCCTCACTGAGGCAATCAGTAGCCCTGACTAATCACTGACCCTCACTGAGGCAATCAGTAGCCCTGACTAATCACTGACCCTCACTGAGGCAATCAGTAGCCCTGACTAATCACTGACCCTCACTGAGGCAATCAGTAGCCCTGACTAATCACTGACCCTCACTGAGGCAATCAGTAGCCCTGACTAATCACTGACCCTCACTGAGGCAATCAGTAGCCCTGACTAATCACTGAGGCAATCAGTAGCCCTGACTAATCACTGACCCTCACTGAGGCAATCAGTAGCCCTGACTAATCACTGAGGCCATCAGTAGCCCTGACTAATCACTGACCCTCACTGAGGCAATTAGTAGCCCTGACTAATCACTGAGACAACCAGTAGCCCTGACTAATCATTGACCCTCACTAAGCCAATCATTACCCCTGACTAATCACTGACCCTCACTGAGGCAATCAGTAGCCCTGACTAATCACTGACCCTCACTGAGGTCATCAGTAGCCCTGACTAATCACTGACCCTCACTGAGGTCATCAGTAGCCCTGACTAATCACTGACCCTCACTGAGGTCATCAGTAGCCCTGACTAATCACTGACCCTCACTGAGGTCATCAGTAGCCCTGACTAATCACTGACCCTCACTGAGGTCATCAGTAGCCCTGACTAATCACTGACCCTCACTGAGGCAATCAGCAGCCCTGACTAATCACTGACCCTCATTGAGGCAATCAGTAGGCTTAACTAATCACTGACCCTCACTAAGGCCATCAGTAGCCCTGACTAATCAGTAACCCTCACTGATGCAATCAGTAGCCCTGGCTAATCACTGAACATCACTGAAGCAATCAGTAGCCCTGGCTAATCACTGCCCTTCACTGAGGCAATCAGTAGCCCTGACTAATCACTGCCCCTCACTGAGGCAATCAGTAGCCCTAATCACTGAGGCCATCAGTAGCCCTGACTAATCACTGACCCTCACTAAGCCAATCATTAGCCCTGACTAATCACTGACCCCCACTAAGCCAATCATTAGCCCTGATTATTCACTGACCCTCACTGAGGCCATCAGAAGCCCTAACTACTCACTGACCTTCACTAAAGCAATGAGTAGCCCTGACTAATCACTGATCCTCGCTGAGGCAATCAATAGTCCTGACTAATCACTGACCCTCACTGAGGCAATCAGTAGCCCTGACTAATCACTGACCCTCACTGAGGCAATCAGTAGCCCTGACTAATCACTGACCCTAACTGAGGCAATCAGTAGCCCTGACTAATCACTGACCCTCACTAAGGCAATCAGTACCCCTGATTAATCACTGACCCTCACTGAGGCAATCAGTAGCCCTGACTAATAACTGACCCTCACTGAGGCAATCAGTAGCCCTGACTAATCACTAACCCTCACTGAGGCAATCAGTAGCCCTGACCCTCAATGGGGCAATCAGTAGCCCTGACTATTTACTGAACATCACTGAGGCAATCAGTAGCGCTGACTAATAACTGACCCTCACTGAGGCAATTAGTAGCCCTGACTATTTACTGACCCTCACTGAGGCAATCAGTAGCCCTGACTAATCACTAACCCTCACTGAGGCAATCAGTAGCCTTGACCCTCAGTGAGGCAATCAGTAGCCCTGATTAATCACTGACCCTCACTGAGGCAATCATTAGCCCTGACTAATCACTGACCCTCACTAAGTCCATCAGTATCCCTGAATATTCACTGACTCTTAGAGGCAATCAGTAGCCCTGACTAATCACTGACCCTCACTGAGGCAATCAGTAGTCCTAAATAATCACTGACCCTCCCTGAGGCAATCAGTAGCCCTGACTAATCACTAACCCTCACTGAGGCAATCAGTAGCCCTGACCCTCAGTGAGGCAATCAGTAGCCCTGATTAATCACTGACCCTCACTAAGTCCATCAGTAGCCCTGAATATTCACTGACCCTCACTGAAGCAATCAGTAGCGCTGACTCATCACTGACCCTCACTGAGGCAATCATTAGCCCTGACTAATCACTGACCCTCACTGAGGCAATCAGTAGCCCTGTCTAATCCCTAACCCTCACTGAGGCAATCATTAGCCCTGACTAATCACTGAACACCATTGAGGCAATAATTAGCCCTAACTAATCACTGACCCTCCCTGAGGCAATCAGTAGCCCTGACTAATCACTAACCCTCACTGAGGCAACCAGTAGCCCTGACCCTCAGTGAGGCAATCAGTAGCCCTGATTAATCACTGACCCTCACTAAGTCCATCAGTAGCCCTGAATATTCACTGATCCTCACAGAGGCAATCAGTAGCCCTGACTAATCACTGACCCTCACTGAAGCAATCAATAGCCCTGACCCTAACTGAGACAACCAGTAGCCTTGACTAATCACTGACCCTCACTGAAGCAATCAGTAGCGCTGACTCATCACTGACCCTCACTGAGGTAATCATTAGCCCTGACTAATCACTGACCCTCACTGAGGCAATCAGTAGCCCTGTCTAATCCCTAACCGTCACTGAGGCAATCATTAGCCCTGACTAATCACTGAACACCATTGAGGCAATCATTAGCCCTAACTAATCACTGACCCTCCCTGAGGCAATCAGTAGCCCTGACTAATCACTAACCCTCACTGAGGCAACCAGTAGCCCTGACCCTCAGTGAGGCAATCAGTAGCCCTGATTAATCACTGACCCTCACTAAGTCCATCAGTAGCCCTGAATATTCACTGATCCTCACAGAGGCAATCAGTAGCCCTGACTAATCACTGACCCTCACTGAAGCAATCAATAGCCCTGACCCTAACTGAGACAACCAGTAGCCTTGACTAATCACTGCCCCTCACTGAAGCAATCAGTAGCCTTAACTAATCACAGACCCTCACTAAGGCCATCAGTAGCCCTGACTAATCACTGACCCTCACTGATGCAATCAAAATCCCTGACTAATCACTGACCCTCACTGAGGCAATCATTAGCCCTGACTAATCACTGACCCTCACTAAGTCCATCAGTATCCCTGAATATTCACTGACTCTTAGAGGCAATCAGTAGCCCTGACTAATCACTGACCCTCACTGAGGCAATCAGTAGTCCTAACTAATCACTGACCCTCCCTGAGGCAATCAGTAGCCCTGACTAATCACTAACCCTCACTGAGGCAATCAGTAGCCCTGACCCTCAGTGAGGCAATCAGTAGCCCTGATTAATCACTGACCCTCACTAAGTCCATCAGTAGCCCTGAATATTCACTGACCCTCACTGAAGCAATCAGTAGCGCTGACTCATCACTGACCCTCACTGAGGCAATCATTAGCCCTGACTAATCACTGACCCTCACTGAGGCAATCAGTAGCCCTGTCTAATCCCTAACCCTCACTGAGGCAATCATTAGCCCTGACTAATCACTGAACACCATTGAGGCAATCATTAGCCCTAACTAATCACTGACCCTCCCTGAGGCAATCAGTAGCCCTGACTAATCACTAACCCTCACTGAGGCAACCAGTAGCCCTGACCTTCAGTGAGGCAATCAGTAGCCCTGATTAATCACTGACCCTCACTAAGTCCATCAGTAGCCCTGAATATTCACTGATCCTCACAGAGGCAATCAGTAGCCCTGACTAATCACTGACCCTCACTGAAGCAATCAATAGCCCTGACCCTAACTGAGACAACCAGTAGCCTTGACTAATCACTGACCCTCACTGAAGCAATCAGTAGCCCTGACTAATCACTGACCCTCACTGAGGCAATCAGTAGCCCTGTCTAATCCCTAACCGTCACTGAGGCAATCATTAGCCCTGACTAATCACTGAACACCATTGAGGCAATCATTAGCCCTAACTAATCACTGACCCTCCTGAGGCAATCAGTAGCCCTGACTAATCACTGAACACCACTGAGGCAATCAGTAGCCCTGACCCTCACAGAGACAACCAGTAGCCCTGACTAATCATTGACACTCACTAAGCCAATCATTACCCCTGACTAATCACTGACCCTCACTGAGGCAATCAGTAGCCCTGACTAATCACTGACCCTCACTGAGGCAATCAGTAGCCCTGACTAATCACTGACCCTCACTGAGGCAATCAGTAGCCCTGACTAATCACTGACCCTCACTGAGGCAATCATTAGCCCTGACTAATCACTGACCCTCACTGAGGCAATCAGTAGCCCTGAATAATCACTGACCCTCACTGAGGCAATCAGTAGCCCTGACTAATCACTGACCCTCACTGAGGCAATCAGTAGCCCTGACTAATCACTGACCCTCACTGAGGCAATCAGTAGCCCTGACTAATCACTGAGGCAATCAGTAGCCCTGACTAATCACTGACCCTCACTGAGGCAATCAGTAGCCCTGACTAATCACTGAGGCCATCAGTAGCCCTGACTAATCACTGACCCTCACTGAGGCAATTAGTAGCCCTGACTAATCACTGAGACAACCAGTAGCCCTGACTAATCATTGACCCTCACTAAGCCAATCATTACCCCTGACTAATCACTGACCCTCACTGAGGCAATCAGTAGCCCTGACTAATCACTGACCCTCACTGAGGTCATCAGTAGCCCTGACTAATCACTGACCCTCACTGAGGTCATCAGTAGCCCTGACTAATCACTGACCCTCACTGAGGTCATCAGTAGCCCTGACTAATCACTGACCCTCACTGAGGTCATCAGTAGCCCTGACTAATCACTGACCCTCACTGAGGTCATCAGTAGCCCTGACTAATCACTGACCCTCACTGAGGCAATCAGCAGCCCTGACTAATCACTGACCCTCATTGAGGCAATCAGTAGGCTTAACTAATCACTGACCCTCACTAAGGCCATCAGTAGCCCTGACTAATCAGTAACCCTCACTGATGCAATCAGTAGCCCTGGCTAATCACTGAACATCACTGAAGCAATCAGTAGCCCTGGCTAATCACTGCCCTTCACTGAGGCAATCAGTAGCCCTGACTAATCACTGCCCCTCACTGAGGCAATCAGTAGCCCTAATCACTGAGGCCATCAGTAGCCCTGACTAATCACTGACCCTCACTAAGCCAATCATTAGCCCTGACTAATCACTGACCCCCACTAAGCCAATCATTAGCCCTGATTATTCACTGACCCTCACTGAGGCCATCAGAAGCCCTAACTACTCACTGACCTTCACTAAAGCAATGAGTAGCCCTGACTAATCACTGATCCTCGCTGAGGCAATCAATAGTCCTGACTAATCACTGACCCTCACTGAGGCAATCAGTAGCCCTGACTAATCACTGACCCTCACTGAGGCAATCAGTAGCCCTGACTAATCACTGACCCTAACTGAGGCAATCAGTAGCCCTGACTAATCACTGACCCTCACTAAGGCAATCAGTACCCCTGATTAATCACTGACCCTCACTGAGGCAATCAGTAGCCCTGACTAATAACTGACCCTCACTGAGGCAATCAGTAGCCCTGACTAATCACTAACCCTCACTGAGGCAATCAGTAGCCCTGACCCTCAATGGGGCAATCAGTAGCCCTGACTATTTACTGAACATCACTGAGGCAATCAGTAGCGCTGACTAATAACTGACCCTCACTGAGGCAATTAGTAGCCCTGACTATTTACTGACCCTCACTGAGGCAATCAGTAGCCCTGACTAATCACTAACCCTCACTGAGGCAATCAGTAGCCTTGACCCTCAGTGAGGCAATCAGTAGCCCTGATTAATCACTGACCCTCACTGAGGCAATCATTAGCCCTGACTAATCACTGACCCTCACTAAGTCCATCAGTATCCCTGAATATTCACTGACTCTTAGAGGCAATCAGTAGCCCTGACTAATCACTGACCCTCACTGAGGCAATCAGTAGTCCTAACTAATCACTGACCCTCCCTGAGGCAATCAGTAGCCCTGACTAATCACTAACCCTCACTGAGGCAATCAGTAGCCCTGACCCTCAGTGAGGCAATCAGTAGCCCTGATTAATCACTGACCCTCACTAAGTCCATCAGTAGCCCTGAATATTCACTGACCCTCACTGAAGCAATCAGTAGCGCTGACTCATCACTGACCCTCACTGAGGCAATCATTAGCCCTGACTAATCACTGACCCTCACTGAGGCAATCAGTAGCCCTGTCTAATCCCTAACCCTCACTGAGGCAATCATTAGCCCTGACTAATCACTGAACACCATTGAGGCAATAATTAGCCCTAACTAATCACTGACCCTCCCTGAGGCAATCAGTAGCCCTGACTAATCACTAACCCTCACTGAGGCAACCAGTAGCCCTGACCCTCAGTGAGGCAATCAGTAGCCCTGATTAATCACTGACCCTCACTAAGTCCATCAGTAGCCCTGAATATTCACTGATCCTCACAGAGGCAATCAGTAGCCCTGACTAATCACTGACCCTCACTGAAGCAATCAATAGCCCTGACCCTAACTGAGACAACCAGTAGCCTTGACTAATCACTGACCCTCACTGAAGCAATCAGTAGCGCTGACTCATCACTGACCCTCACTGAGGTAATCATTAGCCCTGACTAATCACTGACCCTCACTGAGGCAATCAGTAGCCCTGTCTAATCCCTAACCGTCACTGAGGCAATCATTAGCCCTGACTAATCACTGAACACCATTGAGGCAATCATTAGCCCCAACTAATCACTGACCCTCCCTGAGGCAATCAGTAGCCCTGACTAATCACTAACCCTCACTGAGGCAACCAGTAGCCCTGACCCTCAGTGAGGCAATCAGTAGCCCTGATTAATCACTGACCCTCACTAAGTCCATCAGTAGCCCTGAATATTCACTGATCCTCACAGAGGCAATCAGTAGCCCTGACTAATCACTGACCCTCACTGAAGCAATCAATAGCCCTGACCCTAACTGAGACAACCAGTAGCCTTGACTAATCACTGCCCCTCACTGAAGCAATCAGTAGCCTTAACTAATCACAGACCCTCACTAAGGCCATCAGTAGCCCTGACTAATCACTGACCCTCACTGATGCAATCAAAATCCCTGACTAATCACTGACCCTCACTGAGGCAATCATTAGCCCTGACTAATCACTGACCCTCACTAAGTCCATCAGTATCCCTGAATATTCACTGACTCTTAGAGGCAATCAGTAGCCCTGACTAATCACTGACCCTCACTGAGGCAATCAGTAGTCCTAACTAATCACTGACCCTCCCTGAGGCAATCAGTAGCCCTGACTAATCACTAACCCTCACTGAGGCAATCAGTAGCCCTGACCCTCAGTGAGGCAATCAGTAGCCCTGATTAATCACTGACCCTCACTAAGTCCATCAGTAGCCCTGAATATTCACTGACCCTCACTGAAGCAATCAGTAGCGCTGACTCATCACTGACCCTCACTGAGGCAATCATTAGCCCTGACTAATCACTGACCCTCACTGAGGCAATCAGTAGCCCTGTCTAATCCCTAACCCTCACTGAGGCAATCATTAGCCCTGACTAATCACTGAACACCATTGAGGCAATCATTAGCCCTAACTAATCACTGACCCTCCCTGAGGCAATCAGTAGCCCTGACTAATCACTAACCCTCACTGAGGCAACCAGTAGCCCTGACCTTCAGTGAGGCAATCAGTAGCCCTGATTAATCACTGACCCTCACTAAGTCCATCAGTAGCCCTGAATATTCACTGATCCTCACAGAGGCAATCAGTAGCCCTGACTAATCACTGACCCTCACTGAAGCAATCAATAGCCCTGACCCTAACTGAGACAACCAGTAGCCTTGACTAATCACTGACCCTCACTGAAGCAATCAGTAGCCCTGACTAATCACTGACCCTCACTGAGGCAATCAGTAGCCCTGTCTAATCCCTAACCGTCACTGAGGCAATCATTAGCCCTGACTAATCACTGAACACCATTGAGGCAATCATTAGCCCTAACTAATCACTGACCCTCCCTGAGGCAATCAGTAGCCCTGACTAATCACTAACCCTCACTGAGGCAACCAGTAGCCCTGACCCTCAGTGAGGCAATCAGTAGCCCTGATTAATCACTGAGCCTCACTAAGTCCATCAGTAGCCCTGAATATTCACTGATCCTCACAGAGGCAATCAGTAGCCCTGACTAATCACTGACCCTCACTGAAGCAATCAATAGCCCTGACCCTAACTGAGACAACCAGTAGCCTTGACTAATCACTGACCCTCACTGAAGCAATCAGTAGCGCTGACTCATCACTGACCCTCACTGAGGTAATCATTAGCCCTGACTAATCACTGACCCTCACTGAGGCAATCAGTAGCCCTGTCTAATCCCTAACCGTCACTGAGGCAATCATTAGCCCTGACTAATCACTGAACACCATTGAGGCAATCATTAGCCCTAACTAATCACTGACCCTCCCTGAGGCAATCAGTAGCCCTGACTAATCACTAACCCTCACTGAGGCAACCAGTAGCCCTGACCCTCAGTGAGGCAATCAGTAGCCCTGATTAATCACTGACCCTCACTAAGTCCATCAGTAGCCCTGAATATTCACTGATCCTCACAGAGGCAATCAGTAGCCCTGACTAATCACTGACCCTCACTGAAGCAATCAATAGCCCTGACCCTAACTGAGACAACCAGTAGCCTTGACTAATCACTGCCCCTCACTGAAGCAATCAGTAGCCTTAACTAATCACAGACCCTCACTAAGGCCATCAGTAGCCCTGACTAATCACTGACCCTCACTGATGCAATCAAAATCCCTGACTAATCACTGACCCTCACTGAGGCAATCATTAGCCCTGACTAATCACTGACCCTCACTAAGTCCATCAGTATCCCTGAATATTCACTGACTCTTAGAGGCAATCAGTAGCCCTGACTAATCACTGACCCTCACTGAGGCAATCAGTAGTCCTAACTAATCACTGACCCTCCCTGAGGCAATCAGTAGCCCTGACTAATCACTAACCCTCACTGAGGCAATCAGTAGCCCTGACCCTCAGTGAGGCAATCAGTAGCCCTGATTAATCACTGACCCTCACTAAGTCCATCAGTAGCCCTGAATATTCACTGACCCTCACTGAAGCAATCAGTAGCGCTGACTCATCACTGACCCTCACTGAGGCAATCATTAGCCCTGACTAATCACTGACCCTCCCTGAGGCAATCAGTAGCCCTGTCTAATCCCTAACCCTCACTGAGGCAATCATTAGCCCTGACTAATCACTGAACACCATTGAGGCAATCATTAGCCCTAACTAATCACTGACCCTCCCTGAGGCAATCAGTAGCCCTGACTAATCACTAACCCTCACTGAGGCAACCAGTAGCCCTGACCCTCAGTGAGGCAATCAGTAGCCCTGATTAATCACTGACCCTCACTAAGTCCATCAGTAGCCCTGAATATTCACTGATCCTCACAGAGGCAATCAGTAGCCCTGACTAATCACTGACCCTCACTGAAGCAATCAATAGCCCTGACCCTAACTGAGACAACCAGTAGCCTTGACTAATCACTGCCCCTCACTGAAGCAATCAGTAGCCTTAACTAATCACAGACCCTCACTAAGGCCATCAGTAGCCCTGACTAATCACTGACCCTCACTGAGGCAATCAGTAGCCCTGTCTAATCCCTAACCGTCACTGAGGCAATCATTAGCCCTGACTAATCACTGAACACCATTGAGGCAATCATTAGCCCTAACTAATCACTGACCCTCCCTGAGGCAATCAGTAGCCCTGACTAATCACTAACCCTCACTGAGGCAACCAGTAGCCCTGACCCTCAGTGAGGCAATCAGTAGCCCTGATTAATCACTGACCCTCACTAAGTCCATCAGTAGCCCTGAATATTCACTGATCCTCACAGAGGCAATCAGTAGCCCTGACTAATCACTGACCCTCACTGAAGCAATCAATAGCCCTGACCCTAACTGAGACAACCAGTAGCCTTGACTAATCACTGCCCCTCACTGAAGCAATCAGTAGCCTTAACTAATCACAGACCCTCACTAAGGCCATCAGTAGCCCTGACTAATCACTGACCCTCACTGATGCAATCAAAATCCCTGACTAATCACTGACCCTCACTGAGGCAATCATTAGCCCTGACTAATCACTGACCCTCACTAAGTCCATCAGTATCCCTGAATATTCACTGACTCTTAGAGGCAATCAGTAGCCCTGACTAATCACTGACCCTCACTGAGGCAATCAGTAGTCCTAACTAATCACTGACCCTCCCTGAGGCAATCAGTAGCCCTGACTAATCACTAACCCTCACTGAGGCAATCAGTAGCCCTGATTAATCACTGACCCTCACTAAGTCCATCAGTAGCCCTGAATATTCACTGACCCTCACTGAAGCAATCAGTAGCGCTGACTCATCACTGACCCTCACTGAGGCAATCATTAGCCCTGACTAATCACTGACCCTCACTGAGGCAATCAGTAGCCCTGTCTAATCCCTAACCCTCACTGAGGCAATCATTAGCCCTGACTAATCACTGAACACCATTGAGGCAATCATTAGCCCTAACTAATCACTGACCCTCCCTGAGGCAATCAGTAGCCCTGACTAATCACTAACCCTCACTGAGGCAACCAGTAGCCCTGACCTTCAGTGAGGCAATCAGTAGCCCTGATTAATCACTGACCCTCACTAAGTCCATCAGTAGCCCTGAATATTCACTGATCCTCACAGAGGCAATCAGTAGCCCTGACTAATCACTGACCCTCACTGAAGCAATCAATAGCCCTGACCCTAACTGAGACAACCAGTAGCCTTGACTAATCACTGACCCTCACTGAAGCAATCAGTAGCGCTGACTCATCACTGACCCTCACTGAGGTAATCATTAGCCCTGACTAATCACTGACCCTCACTGAGGCAATCAGTAGCCCTGTCTAATCCCTAACCGTCACTGAGGCAATCATTAGCCCTGACTAATCACTGAACACCATTGAGGCAATCATTAGCCCTAACTAATCACTGACCCTCCTGAGGCAATCAGTAGCCCTGACTAATCACTAACCCTCACTGAGGCAACCAGTAGCCCTGACCCTCAGTGAGGCAATCAGTAGCCCTGATTAATCACTGACCCTCACTAAGTCCATCAGTAGCCCTGAATATTCACTGATCCTCACAGAGGCAATCAGTAGACCTGACTAATCACTGACCCTCACTGAAGCAATCAATAGCCCTGACCCTAACTGAGACAACCAGTAGCCTTGACTAATCACTGACCCTCACTGAAGCAATCAGTAGCGCTGACTCATCACTGACCCTCACTGAGGTAATCATTAGCCCTGACTAATCACTGACCCTCACTGAGGCAATCAGTAGCCCTGTCTAATCCCTAACCGTCACTGAGGCAATCATTAGCCCTGACTAATCACTGAACACCATTGAGGCAATCATTAGCCCTAACTAATCACTGACCCTCCCTGAGGCAATCAGTAGCCCTGACTAATCACTAACCCTCACTGAGGCAACCAGTAGCCCTGACCCTCAGTGAGGCAATCAGTAGCCCTGATTAATCACTGACCCTCACTAAGTCCATCAGTAGCCCTGAATATTCACTGATCCTCACAGAGGCAATCAGTAGCCCTGACTAATCACTGACCCTCACTGAAGCAATCAATAGCCCTGACCCTAACTGAGACAACCAGTAGCCTTGACTAATCACTGCCCCTCACTGAAGCAATCAGTAGCCTTAACTAATCACAGACCCTCACTAAGGCCATCAGTAGCCCTGACTAATCACTGACCCTCACTGATGCAATCAAAATCCCTGACTAATCACTGACCCTCACTGAGGCAATCATTAGCCCTGACTAATCACTGACCCTCACTAAGTCCATCAGTATCCCTGAATATTCACTGACTCTTAGAGGCAATCAGTAGCCCTGACTAATCACTGACCCTCACTGAGGCAATCAGTAGTCCTAACTAATCACTGACCCTCCCTGAGGCAATCAGTAGCCCTGACTAATCACTAACCCTCACTGAGGCAATCAGTAGCCCTGATTAATCACTGACCCTCACTAAGTCCATCAGTAGCCCTGAATATTCACTGACCCTCACTGAAGCAATCAGTAGCGCTGACTCATCACTGACCCTCACTGAGGCAATCATTAGCCCTGACTAATCACTAACCCTCACTGAGGCAATCAGTAGCCCTGTCTAATCCCTAACCCTCACTGAGGCAATCATTAGCCCTGACTAATCACTGAACACCATTGAGGCAATCATTAGCCCTAACTAATCACTGACCCTCCCTGAGGCAATCAGTAGCCCTGACTAATCACTAACCCTCACTGAGGCAACCAGTAGCCCTGACCTTCAGTGAGGCAATCAGTAGCCCTGATTAATCACTGACCCTCACTAAGTCCATCAGTAGCCCTGAATATTCACTGATCCTCACAGAGGCAATCAGTAGCCCTGACTAATCACTGACCCTCACTGAAGCAATCAATAGCCCTGACCCTAACTGAGACAACCAGTAGCCTTGACTAATCACTGACCCTCACTGAAGCAATCAGTAGCGCTGACTCATCACTGACCCTCACTGAGGTAATCATTAGCCCTGACTAATCACTGACCCTCACTGAGGCAATCAGTAGCCCTGTCTAATCCCTAACCGTCACTGAGGCAATCATTAGCCCTGACTAATCACTGAACACCATTGAGGCAATCATTAGCCCTAACTAATCACTGACCCTCCTGAGGCAATCAGTAGCCCTGACTATTCACTAACCCTCACTGAGGCAACCAGTAGCCCTGACCCTCAGTGAGGCAATCAGTAGCCCTGATTAATCACTGACCCTCACTAAGTCCATCAGTAGCCCTGAATATTCACTGATCCTCACAGAGGCAATCAGTAGCCCTGACTAATCACTGACCCTCACTGAAGCAATCAATAGCCCTGACCCTAACTGAGACAACCAGTAGCCTTGACTAATCACTGACCCTCACTGAAGCAATCAGTAGCGCTGACTCATCACTGACCCTCACTGAGGTAATCATTAGCCCTGACTAATCACTGACCCTCACTGAGGCAATCAGTAGCCCTGTCTAATCCCTAACCGTCACTGAGGCAATCATTAGCCCTGACTAATCACTGAACACCATTGAGGCAATCATTAGCCCTAACTAATCACTGACCCTCCCTGAGGCAATCAGTAGCCCTGACTAATCACTAACCCTCACTGAGGCAACCAGTAGCCCTGACCCTCAGTGAGGCAATCAGTAGCCCTGATTAATCACTGACCCTCACTAAGTCCATCAGTAGCCCTGAATATTCACTGATCCTCACAGAGGCAATCAGTAGCCCTGACTAATCACTGACCCTCACTGAAGCAATCAATAGCCCTGACCCTAACTGAGACAACCAGTAGCCTTGACTAATCACTGCCCCTCACTGAAGCAATCAGTAGCCTTAACTAATCACAGACCCTCACTAAGGCCATCAGTAGCCCTGACTAATCACTGACCCTCACTGAGGCAATCATTAGCCCTGACTAATCACTGACCCTCACTAAGTCCATCAGTATCCCTGAATATTCACTGACTTAGAGGCAATCAGTAGCCCTGACTAATCACTGACCCTCACTGAGGCAATCAGTAGTCCTAACTAATCACTGACCCTCCCTGAGGCAATCAGTAGCCCTGACTAATCACTAACCCTCACTGAGGCAATCAGTAGCCCTGACCCTCAGTGAGGCAATCAGTAGCCCTGATTAATCACTGACCCTCACTAAGTCCATCAGTAGCCCTGAATATTCACTGACCCTCACTGAAGCAATCAGTAGCGCTGACTCATCACTGACCCTCACTGAGGCAATCATTAGCCCTGACTAATCACTGACCCTCACTGAGGCAATCAGTAGCCCTGTCTAATCCCTAACCCTCACTGAGGCAATCATTAGCCCTGACTAATCACTGAACACCATTGAGGCAATCATTAGCCCTAACTAATCACTGACCCTCCCTGAGGCAATCAGTAGCCCTGACTAATCACTAACCCTCACTGAGGCAACCAGTAGCCCTGACCCTCAGTGAGGCAATCAGTAGCCCTGATTAATCACTGACCCTCACTAAGTCCATCAGTAGCCCTGAATATTCACTGATCCTCACAGAGGCAATCAGTAGCCCTGACTAATCACTGACCCTCACTGAAGCAATCAATAGCCCTGACCCTAACTGAGACAACCAGTAGCCTTGACTAATCACTGCCCCTCACTGAAGCAATCAGTAGCCTTAACTAATCACAGACCCTCACTAAGGCCATCAGTAGCCCTGACTAATCACTGACCCTCACTGATGCAATCAAAATCCCTGACTAATCACTGACCCTCACTGAGGCCATCAGTAGCCCTAACTAATCACTGACCCAATCAGTAGCCCTGAATATTCACTGACCCTCACTGAGGCAATCAGTAGCCCTGACTAATCATAAGCCCCATCAGCACCCCCTGTAATTCCTATAAGCACCCCCTCTATAACCTACATAAGCCCCATCAGCATCCCCTGTAACCCCCCAATAAGAACCCCCTGTACCCCCCAAATAAGCCCCATTAGCTCCCCCTGTAACCTACATAAGCACCCCCTGTAACCTGCATAAGCCCCATCAGCACCCCCTGTAACCTACATAAGCACCCTCATTAGCTCCCCTGTAACCGGCATAAGCCCCATGAGCTCCCACTGTAACCCCACCAATAAGAAGCCTCTTTAACCCCATAAGCACCCCCTGTAACCTGCATAAGCCCCATCAGCACCCCCTGCAACCCCCCCCAATAAGCACCCCGTGTAACCTACATAAGCCCCATTATGTAACCACATAAGCACCCCCATTAGCTCCCCCGTAATCTGCATAAGCCCCATCAGCACCCCTGTAACCTACATAAGCACCCCATTAGCTCCCCCTGTAACCTGCATAAGCCAAACAGCTCTAACTGTAACCCGCATAAGCCCCATCAGCTCCCACTGTAACCCCCAATAAGAAGCCCCTTTAACCTACATAAGTCTCATTAGTTCTCCCCGTAACCCCCATTAGCTCCCCTGTAACCTGCATAAGCCCCATCAGCTCCCACTGTAACCCCCAATAAGAAGCCCCTTTAACCTACATAAGTCTCATTAGTTCTCCCCGTAACCCCCATTAGCTCCCCTGTAACCTGCATAAGCCCCATCAGCTCCCACTGTAACCCCCAATAAGAAGCCCCTTTAACCTACATAAGTCTCATTAGTTCTCCCCGTAACCCCCATTAGCTCCCCTGTAACCTGCATAAGCCCCATCAGCTCCCACTGTAACCCCCCAATAAGAAGCCCCTTTAACCCCATAAGCACCGCCTGTAAAAACCATCAGAAACCCGGTAACCCACATAAGTCCCAGAGTCCCGGTAACTCGGCTCAATGTCGTGAAGGAGCAACTTGGAAATTGAATAGATCAATGTAGGTGTAGGCGGGCAAACCAAACGGACCAATCAGATAATACATAGGAATTAGAAATAGGCGTTACGGCATTATCTGATTGGTCCGTGAAGTCACTGGCTGGACAACCAATAGGGTTGTGTTGCCAGCGTGCCCCTAGCGCCTTGTCGGAAATGTCTGCGTGTCCCGGAAGTGAGTTGATTCAGTATTTCCGGATTGTGTGAGAGATGATGAGACAGGTGAGGGGATAATCTGCTGGTACCGGGTGTTTCTGTCACCCTGATCATGTTTACATATGTATGTGCGTGACACCGTTTGTTTATATGTGTCACTATATGTGTATGTGATACTGTGTATATATGTGTCACTGTGTGTGTATATATGTGTCACTGTATGTGTATGTGATACTGTGTATATATGTGTCACTGTATGTGTATGTGATACTGTGTATAGATGTGTCACTGTATGTGTATGTGATACTGTGTATATATGTGTCACTGTATGTGTATGTGATACTGTGTATAGATGTGTCACTGTATGTGTATGTGATACTGTGTATAGATGTGTCACTGTATGTGTATGTGATACTGTGTATAGATGTGTCACTGTATGTGATACTGTGTATATATGTGTCACTGTATGTGTATGTGATACTGTGTATATATGTGTCACTGTATGTGTATGTGATACTGTGTATATATGTGTCACTGTATGTGTATGTGATACTGTGTATATATGTGTCACTGTATGTGTATGTGATACTGTGTATATATGTGTCACTGTATGTGTATGTGATACTGTGTATATATGTGTCACTGTATGTGTATGTGATACTGTGTATTTATGTGTCACTGTATGTGTATAGATGTGTCACTGTGTGTGTATGTGATACTGTGTATATATGTGTCACTGTATGTGTATAGATGTGTCACTGTGTGTGTATGTGATACTGTGTATATATGTGTCACTGTATGTGTATAGATGTGTCACTGTGTGTGTATGTGATACTGTGTATATATGTGTCACTGTATGTGTATAGATGTGTCACTGTGTGTGTATGTGATACTGTGTATATATGTGTCACTGTATGTGTATAGATGTGTCACTGTGTGTGTATGTGATACTGTGTATATATGTGTCACTGTATGTGTATAGATGTGTCACTGTGTGTGTATGTGATACTGTGTATATATGTGTCACTGTATGTGATACGGTGTATATATGTGTCACTGTATGTGTATGTGATACTGTGTATAGATGTGTCACTGTGTGTGTATGTGATACTGTGTATAGATGTGTCACTGTATGTGTATGTGATACTGTGTATAGATGTGTCACTGTATGTGTATGTGATACTGTGTATAGATGTGTCACTGTGTGTGTATGTGATACTGTGTATAGATGTGTCACTGTGTGTGTATGTGATACTGTGTATAGATGTGTCACTGTATGTGTATGTGATACTGTGTATAGATGTGTCACTGTATGTGTATGTGATACTGTGTATAGATGTGTCACTGTATGTGTATGTGATACTGTGTATATATGTGTCACTGTATGTGTATGTGATACTGTGTATATATGTGTCACTGTATGTGTATGTGATACTGTGTATATATGTGTCACTGTGTGTATATATATGTGTCACTGTATGTGTATGTGATACTGTGTATAGATGTGTCACTGTATGTGTATATATGTGTCACTGTGTGTGTATGTGATGCTGTGTATATATGTGTCACTGTATGTGTATAGATGTGTCACTGTGTGTGTATGTGATACTGTGTATTTATGTGTCACTGTATGTGTATAGATGTGTCACTGTGTGTGTATGTGATACTGTGTATATATGTGTCACTGTATGTGTATAGATGTGTCACTGTGTGTGTATGTGATACTGTGTATATATGTGTCACTGTATGTGTATAGATGTGTCACTGTGTGTGTATGTGATACTGTGTATATATGTGTCACTGTATGTGTATAGATGTGTCACTGTGTGTGTATGTGATACTGTGTATATATGTGTCACTGTATGTGATACGGTGTATATATGTGTCACTGTATGTGTATGTGATACTGTGTATAGATGTGTCACTGTGTGTGTATGTGATACTGTGTATAGATGTGTCACTGTATGTGTATGTGATACTGTGTATAGATGTGTCACTGTATGTGTATGTGATACTGTGTATAGATGTGTCACTGTGTGTGTATGTGATACTGTGTATAGATGTGTCACTGTATGTGTATGTGATACTGTGTATAGATGTGTCACTGTATGTGTATGTGATACTGTGTATATATGTGTCACTGTGTGTGTATGTGATACTGTGTATATATGTGTCACTGTATGTGTATATATGTGTCACTGTGTGTGTATATATGTGTCACTGTATGTGTATGTGATACTGTGTATAGATGTGTCACTGTGTGTGTATGTGATACTGTGTATATATGTGTCACTGTATGTGTATGTGATACTGTGTATATATGTGTCACTGTGTGTGTATGTGATACTGTGTATATATGTGTCACTGTGTGTGTATGTGATACTGTGTATATATGTGTCACTGTATGTGTATGTGATACTGTGTATATATGTGTCACTGTGTATATATGTGTCACTGTGTGTGTATGTGATACTGTGTATATATGTGTCACTGTATGTGTATGTGATACTGTGTATATATGTGTCACTGTATGTGTATGTGATACTGTGTATATATGTGTCACTGTATGTGTATGTGATACTGTGTATATATGTGTCACTGTGTGTGTATGTGATACTGTGTATATATGTGTCACTGTGTGTGTATGTGATACTGTGTATATATGTGTCACTGTATGTGTATGTGATACTGTGTATATATGTGTCACTGTATGTGATACTGTGTATATATGTGTCACTGTATGTGTATGTGATACTGTGTATAGATGTGTCACTGTATGTGTATGTGATACTGTGTATAGATGTGTCACTGTATGTGTATGTGATACTGTGTATAGATGTGTCACTGTATGTGTATGTGATACTGTGTATATATGTGTCACTGTATGTGTATGTGATACTGTGTATATATGTGTCACTGTGTGTGTATGTGATACTGTGTATATATGTGTCACTGTGTGTGTATAGATGTGTCACTGTGTGTGTATGTGATACTGTGTATATATGTGTCACTGTATGTGTATGTGATACTGTGTATAGATGTGTCACTGTATGTGTATGTGATACTGTGTATATATGTGTCACTGTATGTGTATGTGATACTGTGTATATATGTGTCACTGTATGTGTATGTGATACTGTGTATATATGTGTCACTGTGTGTGTATGTGATACTGTGTATATATGTGTCACTGTGTGTGTATAGATGTGTCACTGTGTGTGTATGTGATACTGTGTATATATGTGTCACTGTATGTGTATGTGATACTGTGTATATATGTGTCACTGTATGTGTATGTGATACTGTGTATATATGTGTCACTGTGTGTGTATGTGATACTGTGTATATATGTGTCACTGTATGTGTATATATGTGTCACTGTGTGTGTATGTGATACTGTGTATATATGTGTCACTGTATGTGTATATATGTGTCACTGTATGTGTATGTGATACTGTGTATATATGTGTCACTGTGTGTGTATGTGATACTGTGTATATATGTGTCACTGTATGTGTATGTGATACTGTGTATATATGTGTCACTGTATGTGTATGTGATACTGTGTATATATGTGTCACTGTATGTGTATGTGATACTGTGTATATATGTGTCACTGTGTGTGTATAGATGTGTATGTGATACTGTGTATATATGTGTCACTGTATGTGTATGTGATACTGTGTATATATGTGTCACTGTATGTGTATGTGATACTGTGTATATATGTGTCACTGTGTGTGTATGTGATACTGTGTATATATGTGTCACTGTATGTGTATGTGATACTGTGTATATATGTGTCACTGTATGTGTATGTGATACTGTGTATATATGTGTCACTGTGTGTGTATAGATGTGTATGTGATACTGTGTATATATGTGTCACTGTGTGTGTATAGATGTGTATGTGATACTGTGTATAAATGTGTCACTGTGTGTGTATAGATGTGTATGTGATACTGTGTATATATGTGTCACTGTGTGTGTATGTGATACTGTGTATATATGTGTCACTGTATGTGTATGTGATACTGTGTATATATGTGTCACTGTATGTGTATATATGTGTCACTGTATGTGTATATATGTGTCACTGTGTGTGTATGTGATACTGTGTATATATGTGTCACTGTATGTGTATGTGATACTGTGTATATATGTGTCACTGTATGTGTATATATGTGTCACTGTGTGTGTATGTGATACTGTGTATATATGTGTCACTGTGTGTGTATGTGATACTGTGTATATATGTGTCACTGTGTGTGTATAGATGTGTATGTGATACTGTGTATATATCTGTCACTGTGTGTGTATGTGATACTGTGTATATATGTGTCACTGTGTGTGTATATATGTCACTGTATGTGTATGTGATACTGTGTATATATTTGTCACTGTATGTGTATATATGTGTCACTGTATGTGTATATATGTGTCACTGTGTGTGTATATATGTGTCACTGTTTATATGTGTCACTGTGTGTGTATGTGATACTGTGTATATATGTGTCACTGTGTGTGTATGTGATACTGTGTATATATGTGTCACTGTATGTGTATGTGATACTGTGTATATATGTGTCACTGTATGTGTATATATGTGTCACTGTATGTGTATATATGTGTCACTGTGTGTGTATGTGATACTGTGTATATATGTAAAAGGTCAGAAGGTAGTTAAGCGCTAAGAGCAAGGTATGTGGGAGGATGTTATATATCTATAGATAAAACTATATATCGGTGTATATAGTGGATATAAAATCTAATACTGGATAGGTGATAAGTGCTGTGTACGTATCAGTATTTGGAAATAAATATATAAAGTGAATAAAAGATAAAGGAAGCAAGGAAAGTACAATTGGGGATACAATTTATTTAAAATAGGTTTAAAACAATATATCAAATATGTGACAGTTAAAACATTTGTATCTAAAAGTATAGGGACGTCTCCCTTATTCGTTACTGTTTAGTAACACTTGGTAAAAGAGATCAAATGGCAGTGTAAAGTACTTGCGTTTTAAATTGCTGTTAGCAACTGTGAGATGAAAATGTATCTCCTTAGATGTTCAGTAGAGATTTGAAGTAGCAGTCGGGTAGCGGCCGCGTTGTATGCGGTTTGGCGTGGCGTTACCAGATGGTATTGATTTGCGCCTTTTTTGTAGCCGGTGTGACGTCACTAAAGCCGGTTGTGTGCGGCGTTTCTGTGGTAGCCCCTATTCCGCAAAAAAATTGTCTTGATAAAGCCCACGGGCGAAACGCGTTGAAAAGATGTCTTGATAAAGCCCACGGGCGAAACGCGTTGACTGAGACACTGTGCTATTTGTTTTTTAGCCTTTGTTTATTTCACTATACTACACATTTGGAGGACGTTTACCCTATGTTCTTGTGCCTGGTCACATTTATATAGGAACATCAGAGTCGTTACTAACGACCGCAAAGATCTCCCAGTCACTATAAAGTGACCGCAAAGCCATTCTAAGACTTTCTAGACGCTTAGTCATTTTTTAATGACCGCAAAGACACACCTGCCTCAATAGTCGTTTTCAACGACCGCCAAGTTTTCGACATTAAAGGATCCACCAGTTGCTACTAGCAACCAAAGGGAACAAACTGCTCTTTTAGTCGCTACATCGCGACCGCACAGTCAGCACAATTTGAGGATCATTTCATCCCTAAACTGCTTTTAACCATCAAGTCATTTATTTTGACCGCCAAGTTCCACAGTTTACTCCCCCAAGACTTCCACAATTTTTTTGCGGAATAGGGGCTACCACAGAAACGCCGCACACAACCGGCTTTAGTGACGTCACACCGGCTACAAAAAAGGCGCAAATCAATACCATCTGGTAACGCCACGCCAAACCGCATACAACGCGGCCGCTACCCGACTGCTACTTCAAATCTCTACTGAACATCTAAGGAGATACATTTTCATCTCACAGTTGCTAACAGCAATTTAAAACGCAAGTACTTTACACTGCCATTTGATCTCTTTTACCAAGTGTTACTAAACAGTAACGAATAAGGGAGACGTCCCTATACTTTTAGATACAAATGTTTTAACTGTCACATATTTGATATATTGTTTTAAACCTATTTTAAATAAATTGTATCCCCAATTGTACTTTCCTTGCTTCCTTTATCTTTTATTCACTTTATATATTTATTTCCAAATACTGATACGTACACAGCACTTATCACCTATCCAGTATTAGATTTTATATCCACTATATACACCGATATATAGTTTTATCTATAGATATATAACATCCTCCCACATACCTTGCTCTTAGCGCTTAACTACCTTCTGACCTTTTGCTCTCGATTTCTTGCTTTCCTGGAGGGGAATTCAGTAGTTAAGCCGGTCTGTTCTTCTCTAGCGCTTAAAATCTAATTGTCAACTGCACTGTGTATATATGTGTCACTGTGTGTGTATGTGATACTGTGTATAGATGTGTCACTGTGTGTGTATAGATGTGTATGTGATACTGTGTATATATCTGTCACTGTGTGTGTATGTGATACTGTGTATATATGTGTCACTGTGTGTGTATGTGATACTGTGTATATATGTGATACTGTGTATATATGTGTCACTGTATGTGTATGTGATACTGTGTATATATGTGTCACTGTGTGTGTATGTGATACTGTGTATAGATGTGTCACTGTGTGTGTATGTGATACTGTGTATAGATGTGTCACTGTATGTGTATGTGATACTGTGTATAGATGTGTCACTGTGTGTGTATAGATGTGTATGTGATACTGTGTGTGTATGTGATACTGTGTATATATGTGTCACTGTATGTGTATATATGTGTATGTGATACTGTGTATAGATGTGTCACTGTATGTGTATATATGTGTATGTGATACTGTGTATAGATGTGTATGTGATACTGTGTATATATGTGTCACTGTGTGTGTATGTGATACTGTGTATATATGTGTCACTGTGTGTGTATGTGATACTGTGTATATATGTGTCACTGTATGTGTATGTGATACTGTGTATATATGTGTCACTGTGTGTGTATGTGATACTGTGTATATATGTGTCACTGTGTGTGTATGTGATACTGTGTATATATGTGTCACTGTGTGTGTATGTGATACTGTGTATATATCTGTCACTGTATGTGTATGTGATACTGTGTATATATGTGTCACTGTATGTGTATGTGATACTGTGTATATATGTGTCACTGTATGTGTATGTGATACTGTGTATATATGTGTCACTGTATGTGTATGTGATACTGTGTATATATGTGTCACTGTATGTGTATGTGATACTGTGTATATATGTGTCACTGTATGTGTATGTGATACTGTGTATATATGTGTCACTGTATGTGTATGTGATACTGTGTATATATGTGTCACTGTGTGTGTATGTGATACTGTGTATATATGTGTCACTGTATGTGTATGTGATACTGTGTATAGATGTGTCACTGTATGTGTATGTGATACTGTGTATATATGTGTCACTGTATGTGTATGTGATACTGTGTATATATGTGTCACTGTATGTGTATGTGATACTGTGTATATATGTGTCACTGTATGTGTATATATGTGTCACTGTATGTGTATGTGATACTGTGTATATATGTGTCACTGTGTGTGTATGTGATACTGTGTATATATGTGTCACTGTATGTGTATGTTATACTGTGTATATATGTGTCACTGTGTGTGTATATATGTGTCACTGTGTGTGTATGTGATGCTGTGTATATATGTGTCACTGTATGTGTATGTGATACTGTGTATATATGTGTCACTGTATGTGTATGTGATACTGTGTATATATGTGTCACTGTATGTGTATGTGATACTGTGTATATATGTGTCACTGTATGTGTATATATGTGTCACTGTGTGTGTATGTGATACTGTGTATATATGTGTCACTGTGCGTGTATGTGATACTGTGTATATATGTGTCACTGTATGTGTATGTGATACTGTGTATATATGTGTCACTGTATGTGTATATATGTGTCACTGTGTGTGTATGTGATACTGTGTGTGTATGTGATACTGTGTATAGATGTGTCACTGTGTGTGTATGTGATACTGTGTATAGATGTGTCACTGTATGTGTATGTGATACTGTGTATAGATGTGTCACTGTGTGTGTATAGATGTGTATGTGATACTGTGTATATATCTGTCACTGTGTGTGTATATATGTGTCACTGTATGTGTATGTGATACTGTGTATATATCTGTCACTGTATGTGTATGTGATACGGTGTATATATGTGTCACTGTATGTGTATGTGATACTGTGTATATATGTGTCACTGTATGTGTATGTGATACTGTGTATATATGTGTCACTGTATGTGTATGTGATACTGTGTATATATGTGTCACTGTATGTGATACTGTGTATATATGTGTCACTGTATGTATATATATGTGTCACTGTATGTGTATATATGTGTCACTGTGTGTGTATGTGATACTGTGTATATATGTGTCACTGTGTGTGTATGTGATACTGTGTATAGATGTGTCACTGTGTGTGTATGTGATACTGTGTATAGATGTGTCACTGTGTGTGTATAGATGTGTATGTGATACTGTGTATATATGTGTCACTGTGTGTGTATAGATGTGTATGTGATACTGTGTATATATCTGTCACTGTGTGTGTATATATGTGTCACTGTATGTGTATGTGATACTGTGTATATATGTGTCACTGTATGTGTATGTGATACTGTGTATATATGTGTCACTGTATGTGTATGTGATACTGTGTATATATGTGTCACTGTATGTGATACTGTGTATAGATGTGTCACTGTATGTGATACTGTGTATATATGTGTCACTGTATGTGATACTGTGTATATATGTGTCACTATATGTGTATGTGATACTGTGTATATATGTGTCACTGTATGTGTATGTGATACTGTGTATAGATGTGTCACTGTATGTGATACTGTGTATATATGTGTCACTGTATGTGATACTGTGTATATATGTGTCACTGTATGTGATACTGTGTATATATGTGTCACTATATGTGTATGTGATACTGTGTATATATGTGTCACTGTATGTGTATATATGTGTCACTGTGTGTGTATGTGATACTGTGTATATATGTGTCACTGTATGTGATACTGTGTATATATGTGTCACTATATGTGTATGTGATACTGTGTATATATGTGTATGTGATACTGTGTATAGATGTGTCACTGTATGTGTATGTGATACTGTGTATAGATGTGTCACTGTATGTGTATGTGATACTGTGTATAGATGTGTCACTGTATGTGTATGTGATACTGTGTATAGATGTGTCACTGTATGTGTATGTGATACTGTGTATAGATGTGTCACTGTATGTGTATGTGATACTGTGTATATATGTGTCACTGTGTGTGTATGTGATACTGTGTATATATGTGTCACTGTATGTGTATATATGTGTCACTGTGTGTGTATGTGATACTGTGTATATATGTGTCACTGTGTGTGTATGTGATACTGTGTATATATGTGTCACTGTATGTGTATGTTATACTGTGTATATATGTGTCACTGTATGTGATACTGTGTATATATGTGTCACTGTGTGTGTATGTGATACTGTGTATATATGTGTCACTGTATGTGTATGTGATACTGTGTATATATGTGTCACTGTATGTGTATATATGTGTCACTGTGTGTGTATGTGATACTGTGTATATATGTGTCACTGTATGTGTATGTGATACTGTGTATATATGTGTCACTGTGTGTATGTGATACTGTGTATATATGTGTCACTGTGTGTGTATGTGATACTGTGTATATATGTGTCACTGTGTGTGTATATATGTCACTGTATGTGTATGTGATACTGTGTATATATGTGTCACTGTATGTGTATATATGTGTCACTGTATGTGTATGTGATACTGTGTATATATGTGTCACTGTGTGTGTATGTGATACTGTGTATATATGTGTCACTATATGTGTATGTGATACTGTGTATATATGTGTATGTGATACTGTGTATAGATGTGTCACTGTATGTGTATGTGATACTGTGTATAGATGTGTCACTGTATGTGTATGTGATACTGTGTATATATGTGTCACTGTATGTGTATGTGATACTGTGTATATATGTGTCACTGTATGTGTATGTGATACTGTGTATATATGTGTCACTGTATGTGTATGTGATACTGTGTATATATGTGTCACTGTATGTGATACTGTGTATATATGTGTCACTGTATGTGTATATATGTGTCACTGTATGTGTATGTGATACTGTGTATATATGTGTCACTGTGTGTGTATGTGATACTGTGTATATATGTGTCACTGTGTGTGTATGTGATACTGTGTATAGATGTGTCACTGTGTGTGTATGTGATACTGTGTATAGATGTGTCACTGTGTGTGTATAGATGTGTATGTGATACTGTGTATATATGTGTCACTGTGTGTGTATAGATGTGTATGTGATACTGTGTATATATCTGTCACTGTGTGTGTATATATGTGTCACTGTATGTGTATGTGATACTGTGTATATATGTGTCACTGTATGTGTATGTGATACTGTGTATATATGTGTCACTGTATGTGTATGTGATACTGTGTATATATGTGTCACTGTATGTGATACTGTGTATAGATGTGTCACTGTATGTGATACTGTGTATATATGTGTCACTGTATGTGATACTGTGTATATATGTGTCACTATATGTGTATGTGATACTGTGTATATATGTGTATGTGATACTGTGTATATATGTGTCACTGTATGTGTATGTGATACTGTGTATAGATGTGTCACTGTATGTGATACTGTGTATATATGTGTCACTGTATGTGATACTGTGTATATATGTGTCACTGTATGTGATACTGTGTATATATGTGTCACTATATGTGTATGTGATACTGTGTATATATGTGTCACTGTATGTGTATATATGTGTCACTGTGTGTGTATGTGATACTGTGTATATATGTGTCACTGTATGTGATACTGTGTATATATGTGTCACTATATGTGTATGTGATACTGTGTATATATGTGTATGTGATACTGTGTATAGATGTGTCACTGTATGTGTATGTGATACTGTGTATAGATGTGTCACTGTATGTGTATGTGATACTGTGTATAGATGTGTCACTGTATGTGTATGTGATACTGTGTATAGATGTGTCACTGTATGTGTATGTGATACTGTGTATAGATGTGTCACTGTATGTGTATGTGATACTGTGTATATATGTGTCACTGTGTGTGTATGTGATACTGTGTATATATGTGTCACTGTATGTGTATATATGTGTCACTGTGTGTGTATGTGATACTGTGTATATATGTGTCACTGTGTGTGTATGTGATACTGTGTATATATGTGTCACTGTATGTGTATGTTATACTGTGTATATATGTGTCACTGTATGTGATACTGTGTATATATGTGTCACTGTGTGTGTATGTGATACTGTGTATATATGTGTCACTGTATGTGTATGTGATACTGTGTATATATGTGTCACTGTATGTGTATATATGTGTCACTGTGTATATATGTGTCACTGTGTGTGTATGTGATACTGTGTATATATGTGTCACTGTATGTGTATGTGATACTGTGTATATATGTGTCACTGTGTGTATGTGATACTGTGTATATATGTGTCACTGTGTGTGTATGTGATACTGTGTATATATGTGTCACTGTGTGTGTATATATGTCACTGTATGTGTATGTGATACTGTGTATATATGTGTCACTGTATGTGTATATATGTGTCACTGTATGTGTATGTGATACTGTGTATATATGTGTCACTGTGTGTGTATGTGATACTGTGTATATATGTGTCACTATATGTGTATGTGATACTGTGTATATATGTGTATGTGATACTGGTGTATAGATGTGTCACTGTATGTGTATGTGATACTGTGTATAGATGTGTCACTGTATGTGTATGTGATACTGTGTATAGATGTGTCACTGTATGTGTATGTGATACTGTGTATAGATGTGTCACTGTATGTGTATATATGTGTCACTGTGTGTGTATGTGATACTGTGTATATATGTGTCACTGTGTGTGTATGTGATACTGTGTATATATGTGTCACTGTATGTGTAGGTGATACTGTGTATAGATGTGTCACTGTATGTGTATGTGATACTGTGTATAGATGTGTCACTGTATGTGTATGTGATACTGTGTATATATGTGTCACTGTGTGTGTATGTGATACTGTGTATAGATGTGTCACTGTATGTGATACTGTGTATATATGTGTCACTGTATGTGTATGTGATACTGTGTATAGATGTGTCACTGTATGTGTATGTGATACTGTGTATATATGTGTCACTGTGTGTGTATGTGATACTGTGTATAGATGTGTCACTGTATGTGATACTGTGTATATATGTGTCACTGTATGTGATACTGTGTATATATGTGTCACTGTATGTGATACTGTGTATATATGTGTCACTGTATGTGATACTGTGTATATATGTGTCACTGTATGTGATACTGTGTATATATGTGTCACTGTATGTGATACTGTGTATATATGTGTCACTGTATGTGTATGTGATACTGTGTATATATGTTCACTGTATGTGTATGTGATACTGTGTATATATGTGTCACTGTGTGTGTATATATGTGTCACTGTGTGTGTAGTGATACTGTGTATATATGTGTCACCTGTATTTGATCTGTGTATTATGTGTCACTGTATGTGTATGTGATACTGTGTATATATGTGTCACTGTGTGTGTATGTGATACTGTGTTATATGTGTCACTGTGTGTGTATAGATGTGTATGTGATACTGTGTATATATGTGTCACTGTTGGTGTATGTGTACTGTGTAAATATGTGTCACTGTTATGTGTATGTGATACTGTGTATAGATGTGTCACTGTGTGTGTATGTGATACTGTGTATATATGTGTCACTGTATGTGTATTGATACTGTGTATATATGTGTCACTGTAATGTGTATGTGATACTGGTGTAATAGATGTGTCACTGTATGTGTATGTATACTGTTATAGATGTGTCACTGTATGTGTATGTGATACTGTGTTTAGATGAGTCACTGTATGTGTAATGTGATACTGTGTATATATGTGTCACTGTGTGTGTATATATGTGTCACTGTGTGTGTATGTGATACTGTGTATATATGTGTCACTGTGTATTATGTTGTCACTGTGTGTGTATATATGTGTCACTGTGTGTGTATGTGATACTGTGTATATATGTGTCACTGTGTGTGTATAGATGTGTCACTGTATGTGTATGTGATACTGTGTATATAGTGTCACTGTGTGTGTATGTGATACTGTGTATATATGTGTCACTGTAATGTGTATGTGATACTGTGTATAGATGTGTCACTGTGTGTGTATGTGATACTGTGTATATATGTGTCACTGTATGTGTAGTGATACTGTGTATAGATGTGTCACTGTGTGTGTATATATGTGTCACTGTATGTGTATGTGATACTGTGGTATAAATGTGTCACTGTATGTGTATGTGATACTGTGTATATATGTGTCACTATATGTGTATGTGATACTGGTGTATATATGTGTCACTGTATGTGTATAGATGTGTCACTGTATGTGTATGTGATACTGTGTTATATGTGTCACTGTAGTGTAGTGTGATACTTGTGTAAATATTTGTCACTGTATGTGATACTGTGTAAATATGTGTCACTATAGTGTATGTGATACTGTGTATATATGTGTCACTGTATGTGATACTGTGTATATATTGTCACTGTATGTGTTATGTGATACTGTGTATATATTCTGTCACTGTATGTGATACTGAGTAATATATGGTCACTGTATGTGTATATATGTGTCACTGTAATGTGTATGTGATACTGTGTATATATGTGGTCACTGTAAGTGTATGTGATACAGTGTTATATATGGTGTCACTGTATGTGTATGTGATACTGTGTATAAATCTGTCACTTGTGTGTGTATATATGGTGTCACTGTATGTGTAATGTGATACGGTGTATATATGTGTCACTGTATGGTGTAATTGATACTGTGTGTATATGTGTCACTATATGTGTATGTGATACTGTGTATATAGTGTCACTGTATGTGTATGTGATACTGTGTATATATGTGTCACTGTATGTGATACTGTGTATATATGTGTCACTATATGTGTATGTGATACTGTGGTATATATGTGTCACTGTATGTGTATGTGATACTGTGTATATATGTGTCACTGTATGTGTATAGATGTGTCACTGTATGTGTATGTGATACTGTGTATATATGTGTCACTGTATGTGTATGTGATACTGTGTATATATGTGTCACTGTATGGTGTATGTGATACTGTGTATATATGTGTCACTGTATGTGATACTGTGTATATATGTGTCACTGTATGTGATACTGTGTATATATGTGTCACTGTATGTGATACTGTGTATATATGTGTCACTGTATGTGATACTGTGTATATATGTGTCACTGTATGTGATACTGTGTATATATGTGTCACTGTATGTGTATGTGATACTGTGTATATATGTGTCACTGTATGTGTATGTGATACTGTGTATATATGTGTCACTGTATGTGTATATATGTGTCACTGTGTATGTGTATATATGTGTATGTTGATACTGTGTATATATGTCACTGTATGTGATACTGTGTATATATGTGTCACTGTATGTGTATGTGATACTGTGTATATATGTGTCACTGTATGTTGTATATATGTGATACTGTGTGTATAGTTGTCACTGTGTGTGTATGTGATACTGTGTATATATGTGTCACTGTATGTGTATGGGATACTGTGTATATATGTGTCACTGTATGTGTATGTGATACTGTGTATTATGTGTCACTGTATGTGTATGTGGATACTGTGTATATATGTGTCACTATATTGTGATGTGCTACTGTGTAGTATATGTGTCACTGTATGTGATACTGTGTGTATATCTGTCACTGGTGTGTGTATATATGTTCACTGTATGTGTATGTGATCCTGTGTATAGATGTGTCACTGTGTGTGTATGTGATACTGTGTTATATATGTGTCACTGTAATGTGTATGTGATACTGTGTATATATGGGTCACTGTATTGTTATGTGATACTGGTGTATATATGTGTCACTGTAGTGTATAGATGTGTCACTGTATGTGTATGTGATACTGTGTATATATGTGTCACTGTATGTGTATGTGATACTGTGTATATATGTGTCACTGTTGTGTGTATGTGATACTGTGTATATATGTGATACTGTGTATATAGTGATACTGATGTAAATATGTGTCCCTGTATGTGTATGTGATACTGTGTATAGATGTGTCACTGTATGTGTATGTGATACTGTTGTATATATGTGTCACTGTATGTGTATGTGATACTGTGTATATACTGTGTCACTGTATGTGTATGTGATACTGTGTATATATGTGTCACTGTGTGAATATATATGTGTCACTGTTATGTGTATGGTGATACTGTGTATAGATGTGTCACTGTATGTGTATATATGTGTCACTGTGTGTGTGTATGTGATGCTGTGTATATATGTGTCACTGTATGTGTATAGATGTGTCACTGTGTGTGTATGTGATACTGTGTATTTATGTGTCACTGTATGTGTATAGATGTGTCACTGTGTGTGTATGGTGATTGCTGTGTATATATGTGTCACTGTATGTGTATAGATGTGTCACTGTGTGTGTATGTGATACTGTGTATATATGTGTCACTGTATGTGTATAGATGTGTCACTGTGTGTGTATGTGATACTGTGTATATATGTGTCACTGTATGTGATACTGTGTATAATGTGTCACTGTAATGTGTATGTGATACTGTGTATATATGTGTCACTGTATGTGATACTGTATGTGTATGTGATACTGTGTATATATGTGTCACTGTGTGTGTTATGTGATACTGTATGTGTATGTGATACTGTGTATATATGTGTCACTGTATGTGTATAGATGTGTCACTGTATGTGATACTGTATGTGTATGTGATACTGTGTATTATGTGTCACTGTATGTGTATAGATGTGTCACTGTATGTGTATGTGATACTGTGTATATATGTGTCACTGTATGTGTATGTGATACTGTGTATATATGTGTCACTGTGTGTGTATGTGATACTGTGTATATATGTGTCACTGTGTGTGTATGTGGATACTGTGTATATATGTGTCACTGTATGTTATGTGATACTGTGTATATATGTGTCACTGTGTGTGTATATATGTGTCACTGTGTGTGTATGTGGATGCTGTGTATATATGTGTCACTGTATGTGTATAGATGTTCACTGTATGTGTATGTGATACTGTGTATATATGTGTCACTGTATGTGTATGTGATACTGTGTATATATGTGTCACTGTGTGTGTATGGTGATACTGTGTATATATGTGTCACTGGGTGTGTAATGTGATACTGTGTAAGAATATGTGTCATCTGTATGTGTATGTGATACTGTGTATATATGTGTCACTGTATGTTATAGATGTGTCACTGTATGTGTATGTGATACGTGTGTATATATGTGTCACTGTATGTGTATGTGATACTGTGTATAGATGTGTCACTGTATGTGTATATATGTGTCACTGTGTGTGTATGTGATGCTGTGTATATATGTGTCACTGTATGTGTATAGATGTGTCACTGTGTGTGTATGTGATACTGTGTATTTATGTGTCACTGTATGTGTATAGAGTGTCTCTGTATGTGTATGTGATACTGTGTTTATATGTGTCACTGTATGTGATACTGTATGTGGTATGTGATACTGTGTATATATGTGTCACTGTGTGTGTATGTGATACTGTGTATATATGTGTCACTGTATGTGTATAGATGTGTCACTGTATGTGTATGGTTACTGTGTATATATGTGTCACTGTATGTAGTTATATGTGTCACTGATGTGTATATATGTGTCACTGTATGTGTATGTGATACGTGTTATATGTGTCACTGTATGTGTATATATGTGTCACTGTGTGTGTAATTGATACTGTGTATATATGTTCACTGTATGTGTATATATGTGTCACTGTGTGTGTATGTGATACTGTGTAATATGTGATACTGTGTATATTATGTGTCACTGTATGTGTATGTGATACTGTGTATATATGTGTCACTGTATGTATGTGATACTGTGTATATGTGTCACTGTATGTGTATGATATAATGTGTATTATGTGCACTGTATGTGATACTGTGTATATATGTGTCACTGTATGTGTATGTGATACTGTGTATATATGTGTCACTGTATGTGTTACTGTGTATATATGTGTCACTGTATGTGTATGTGATACTGTGTATATATGTGTCACTGTGTGTGTATGTGTGATTACTGTGTGTATATGTGTCACTGTGTGTGTATGTGATGCTGTGTTATATGTGTCACGTGTGTGTATGTGATACTGT